>NW_020957877.1:5067-7482 GCF_003031625.1 Empidonax traillii | reverse complement strand
ATGAGTAGTAATAAATTTAATAATAATGAATAATAATGTTTTCATATAATAATGAAATAATAGCAATGGGAACTTTTCTATTTTTAAAGCTTTCTTTTTCCTTCTTGTTTTTTAAAAATGAAACTATAATAGTACTTTGCATGGAAAAAAAAATGAAAGAAAAAGGGAAAATGAGCAGCCAGCCCTACTTATTCAGTTGTCATCTGTAGCTTTGAGGTGGGTCAGGCTCTGAGATTCGAGGCTGAAGCTGCCAAATCTTCCTGCCCTCCTCCAGCACCCGCAGCGCAGCCAGAGGGGATCCACAATCTCCCGGCGCTCCTGATGGCAGGAACAGCCCGTCCCAAGCACCTTCCCTCGCTGAGTGTTTCCCCAGAGGCACCAGAGCCTCCCACTCCATCCCTTGGCGGGTGATTTGTGACCCCCCAAGCCCCCGGGCAGGAGGGTGGGAGCCGAGCTTCGAGGGTGCTGTCAGTGGCGAGGGATGTGCTGTGACCGTCGGCTCCGTGCCCAGCCCTGGGGGATCCCAGGGAGGTGGAGAACTCCGGGTTTTCACCCCCTGCTCTTGACACGAGGCTCAACCAGCCACTTCCACCCTGGATCGGGTGTGGAGCCGCTCTGGCTCGGGCAGGAGATAGCGCTGACCTGGCGTGTCCTCGGCTCGGCACCCTCCATCCCGAAAATCCTGAAGGGGGAACAGCTGCCCTGGGACAGCATTCACAGCTTCCCAAATTTATTCTCCCGCTCAGCTGGATGTTTATGGACACAGGTTAAAACTGCCTGGGCAGGGGCAGGACTGAGCTCCAGGAGGGTTGGGATGATCCAC
This sequence comes from Empidonax traillii, assembly GCF_003031625.1. Lineage (NCBI taxonomy): Eukaryota > Metazoa > Chordata > Aves > Passeriformes > Tyrannidae > Empidonax > Empidonax traillii. The sequence continues at coordinate 6,659 of NW_020957877.1, read as the reverse complement.
TTGGGGATGGGCCTGTGCAGGGCCAGGGGTTGGACTGGATGACCCTCGTGGGTCCCTTCCAACTCATCTAAAACACACCTACTGATCTTCCAAAGGTGCTGGAAGATGTCCCAGTGCTTCATACGTAGAACAGAATGATTTAAAAACTCGGCAAAGTCGTGCTTGTTCATAGCAGACGCTTCTCCCTAAGAGACCCCACACATATTGCTTTATAAATATGCATGTATATAAACATGGAGCATGTCACAAACACTCCATATTTATAAATATATATGTTTAAATATAGAACACGTCACAAACACAGCATATTTTTATAAATTTATATATGTTAAAATTATAGAGCACGTCACAGACTCTGCCTCCACGTGCACAGACATTTCGGAGACCTCTCCAGCTTTGATCACCTGCCCTTTCAAGCAGGGAAAGGCAGCGCTGGGTTTTATCCTGTTTTACAGCTGAGCTGAGCCCAGGGCTGGGCTTGGATGAGTGCCTGAAGGAATGAATGAAGCCCAAGTGCCCTTTTTTTTTTTTTTTTTTATTAATTGCTAATCCTTCCCAGCACCTCTTTGAACTGCTGGATTCACCCAAGATCGTCGCGTTAGACCTCGGCTGACCTTCTCAGGAGCTTTGACCACCAGGCTGACCTTCCACAAGCTCTGCTGGAGCTGTGTGGCTGTTTAAGAGGTAGGACACAGAAAAGTGATGTTTGAACAGGGAGAAGCAGGAAGAAGAAGGTCCTGTTTGCTGCAAGGAGCACCAGCAGCTCATGTGGCTCTGGTGACATCCAGAAAGGACAGGGCATGAGGAGCACCGAGGAGAACAGCAGCATCCTGAGGGCCTGGGCTGATCCCAGGGCTCGTGTTTTTATGGAAGGCTTCCTGCCTGGATGCTGGGAGCACGCTGGTGACTCACTGTGAGCGTGAGGAGCCAGAACTCCCCACCTCCCCAGCCCTCATCTATCACCCCCCTGCCCTCCTCGCTGTCTGCACCGGCGTCACCGCCACGGCTCGGGCTGGGCAGCCAAAACCTCTCCCCAGGAGGCAGGAATGGTGAAAAGAGCAAGATTTTTGGCTCGTGTTGCCCTGTATCTACAGCTGATCTCGCATTTAACATCAGCCTAGACGGTCATAACTGACCTCCCCTGGCTCCAAAATATTCCCTGAATGCACCACAGGGAAAACATTCTTTGCCTACATAAATATACAGGTAGAGATAAATAAGTGCACACGTAGATTTTTCTGGTGTGCACACCCACACGTGTATTTTATAACCCTTCACCCAGATATCTATAAATCACCATCCTCTTGCATGTAAATTTTCCCCCAGAGTTGGGCTGCAGATTGTTATTGATAAAATATGAACTGATGCTCACCACATCCCTGTGTATTTTAAGGTGGAATTTAGTTTCAGCCAAGCTCACCCACTAGAAATAAAAATGTTAAGCCTGGACTTGTTTTCTGGGTTTCTTTGCAGCCAGTGAAAAGAGACAGGCACATCCAGGGGACAGTTTGGCTGATCTGTTTTAGGATTTATTGGGTAGATAGAGATGTCGTGTGGGAAGCAGGGCTGTTAGAGAGGGAGGGGAAATGGAT
>NW_020957877.1:0-3020 GCF_003031625.1 Empidonax traillii | reverse complement strand
CCCTGGGAGGTCCCTCAGTAACTGGAAACTACTGGACAAATGTATTAATTTATTTCTTGCAAAGGAATTATTATATTTATTAATTACAAATTTATTCATTTCAAATTTGTTAATTACAAATTTAAAATTACTGGGTGCCAAATTCTTTGAAATCTGAGACTGAGAGAGGAAAACGTTAAAATTCTCACCCCCCTCTTGTACCTTAAAAGAAGGGAAAATTAATAACAATGTGTGATGGCAAGGATAAATTATAATTAATAATCAGTCATGTAATTTTTAACATTATCTATACATTATATCTTAATAATAATAACAAGAAATAATCATTAGATATAATAATAGTTAATATATTATAATTATATTTATTTATGTTTTTATATTTGTTTTTATATTATATTTGTTATATAATTATGTATATTTTATAATAATTATTATTATCAGTAGTATTACTATTTCTGAACAATTCTGATGACTTTTGGTGCCTTTTTTCCATCCATATTACAGATATAACTGATATCTTAGTTGAAGGAAGTCTTTTCTTACGATGTCGGGGGTTTTTCCACCTCGCTCGTCTCACGTTTCAAACTTATTTTGTGTTTCAAGGGTCGAATTCTTTTTTTTTTTTTATTTATTCATTTTTCCTCCTGTATTTTTTTATGTCCTACGTTTTGGGGGCATTTTTCTGATTGCATTTTTTCCAGAGTGCTCCAGACATTATTTATTGCAGTAGGGCTTCACGGCCCCCAAGGGCGCCGTAATAATCGCTGGGAAAAAATAACTTACAAGGGCAATAATCCCGGTTATGACTTCCCTGAAACATTCAGGAAGGGGTTTTTTTGGGGAGTTCCATCAGCCTGGGACGTGGCTGAGCTTATCTGAAGGGCTGCTGTGATCTGTCTTTTTTATGGGTGATATCCTGAAACGCTCCGAAAATGCACTTTTAATTCCCAGCCTAGAGGTCTGTCCTGGAGAGGATTGAGATTCCATCCCAAAACAATCCACGTGAAGATTCCCACAGGCTGCAGGGGGGGGCTTTCAAATCCCCGAGGACTCGCCTGGATTTGATGACTCAAGGAGGTTTTGAGGAAATCCCAGCGTGGATTTGGCCAGAAAGCTTCTTCCAAATTATCCAGGGCTCAGCCTGAGGTGAGGTTATGGTGGATAATCCTGGTCTTTCCAAGGTTTTTTTTTTCCCTTGCCCTGGATTTGAGGGAACAGTAATGAAAGCCAGGGGCTCATTTCCTCCCTCAGTCTTCATCAAGAGCATTTTTGGGTGAGTGAAGAGGGAAGGACAAGCATCTGCCACGTCTGTTTGTCCCCTGTTTGGGTTGGAGAAACGTGGGATTATCTCTGCAGGCCTGAAGAAGAGTTGGGTGAGTTTGGTTCATCTTTGCTTCCAGATACATTTAAATAACAGAGGTGACACAAACCAGCCATGGTGAGGGTTTGTGGCCTCTTCCATCTGCTTTGGAAGGATCTTGGAAGACTTTTCTGACCTGCAGCAGCCTCAGATTATCTCCACAGGTCATTCCAAGAACCACCTTGTGGTTCTGCCCTCTGATTTGGCCAAGAGACTTTTCTGAGGCCCTGTGGCAGCTGGATGTCTGTGGGGTGCTGGTGTGGCTCTGCCTGATCACAGAATCCCAGGATCACTGAGGCTGGAAAAGCCCTCCAAGGTCACAGAGTCCCCCAATCCCCACCTTGTCCCCCAGCCCAGAGCACTGAGCGCCATTCCAGGACTTCCTGGGAGACACCTCCAGGGCTGGGCACTCCAAACCTCCCTGGGCAGCCCCTGCCAAGGCCTCACCACCCTTTCCAGGGAGAAATTCCAGCCAGAAGGTCCCCTCTGAGCCTCCTTTTCTCCAGGCTGAGCCCCCCCCAGCTCCCTCAGCTGCTCCTCGTGTGACCTCCCCTCTATCAATACGATGTTGGGATGTGGAGGATCACAAGCACACCCTTGGATTTACTTGTGGACATCTCCCTTCTCTTCCAATTAATCCCTGTGCAAACAGAGAAGGGAATTCCAGAGGCCAAGTTTCCAACTTGGCCTGAGCTGCTGTGTCCTTGCTGAGCTCGACAGAGCTCTGCTGGTTTGTTTGTCCCCAGCAGGAGCTGCAGGGATGGCCCTCGGCAACAGGATTGTCCATGGACACCTGCTGCTAAACGCTGGCCTTTGGAGAGCAGAGCACGTGCACTCAGGGTGGTTTGGTTGCAAAGATGAAATATATTAATTTAATGGACATTTAAAACGGTAACTTTAACGGTTTCTTTGCTTGTCTTCTGAAAGGAGAGGCGAGAAATGGCTGGTGAGTGGAAATCCATCTTGCCATGTGACAGGAACACAGTGTGGGTTGTTACTCTGCTGTTCCATGGGGGAAGTAAATGCCAATAAAAAGGATTACAAAGCAACATGTATCTTCAATCAGGGCCCACAGTGCTGCTCAAAGCATCTCACCAAGGAGACAAAGCTCACAGCAAGCTCTGGACACACAAGTCCTGGAGGAGAGAGATGAAGGGACCCCTTGGTCACCTCCCAGCACGTGGTGAGAGCTTTACACCACAATGTTTATGTAAATTAATGCTGTTAATATGTGACATCAAGGTGTAAATTTTAATGCCGTTAAAACCTAAGGAAAAAAAGCTGCTTTATTGTCAGGATGTGCAGCAGGGGAACATGTTGCCCAGAGAATTTGTGGTTTGGTTTGTTAATTTGTTTTGGTTTGTTTCAAATTCTTCAGAATGAGTGTATTTTGATTACTACTTCATGGCAAATATGACCATTTGCCATCCTTGTTCTGATTTGAAACAACACGATACATGTTTGGGTTCATGTACACAGACATTACATAGTTTATATTTATATATGTCTGTCCCCTGGCAGCTCAGCCATGAATATGTTTATTTTGTGATTCCAGGCATAAAACAAAACAAAACAAAACAAAACAAAAAGAAAAAAAAAAAAAAAAAAAAAAAAAAAAAAAAAAAAAAAAAAAAAAAAAAGAAAAAAAAAAAAAAAAGAA
>NW_020957876.1:18425-19490 GCF_003031625.1 Empidonax traillii | reverse complement strand
GAGACAAGCCCATCCTGCGGTGAGTGGGACCTTCCTGCTGTTTGACCTTCCTGCTGTTTGAGAATTGTGGAGCAACCTGTGAGCTTGGCCACTTGCAGTAGAGTGCCAGCCTGGGAGGCTGAAAGACAGTCCCTTTCAGTGTCTGCCTCAGCAGCAGCAAAGGGAGCACGGCCTGTTTCCCAATGTTCCATCAAAGAGGCTTTGAACAGAGAAAAGTCAAGGGCTGCAGACACAAGGTTACTGATTGCTGATTCCAGCCAGGGTGCAATATCTCATTCACAGGAATATGCATTACTCTCTCATTGGTCTAATTAACCCATTCCAAGGGATTTTGAAGGACTTAGAATCCTCCTTTCATCAAACTTCATGATTTCCGTGCTGTCCAGCTGGAAATAGAAGCTCAAGAGAAATCAGGTTCTGCAAGACAGCTTCCTCCCTGTCCCTCACGCTGCTGTCTGTCCACAGAGCACAACACCAGCATCAGAACCTCCTCTGGCTCGTGCTTTTCCTGAAGATGAGGCTAAAGAGGAGGGCGATGCCAAGGAATTTCCACGTGTTGCCACTCCACGGCTTGACCACCGCGAAGCAGTAAGTGGCAGCTTTGGTTGGCACTGTCTCTGGTGCAGTGCAGAGCTGCAAGTTCCTGCTCAGACAGCATTTGCCCTTTGTGGCTGAAGATTCTGAGGGCTGGAGTTTCTCCACAACTCCAGCACTTCCCCGCAGCCCCTGACACTTGGGAAGTGGGTTCTGAACCTCGACGTGGAGCCATCAGTCTCCTGCTATCCTGACCGGCCCATGAATCTCTTTTGGTCCCAGACAAGAGGCAGCACGATGTCCTTGCATGCTGCCAGTGTCAAAGGGAGCAGGTTTGTGCATAGTGTCTGTGCAGGCTCCCTGTCGACAGCGCACAGAGCGGTCCAAAGACGCAGTTCATGGCCTTGCAGGATACGTAGGTGACACTTCCCCTGGAGGGAGCTGCCCCTCTCCATTGACTATCGAAGTACTTCCTGGCAAAACTTAGACCACAGCCCAACTTTGACATGCCCCAAGGCAGGGGAGAAGAAT
>NW_020957876.1:7831-10679 GCF_003031625.1 Empidonax traillii | reverse complement strand
AGGCGTTTTCAGTCCCTGCTTTCAAGACAGCATGTTGCATTTTGTGTCTTTCAGGGAGCATTGTGAGCGATGGAGATCCACTGAAGAAATACACGGGATGGGAAAATATTGGCCAAGGGTGAGTGCAACCACACTGGCTTCGACAAAGCCAGGGGCCAGGGATTTTGCTGGTGCCACACTCAAGCGTGAAGTCGGGCAGGCTCCCAGCTCAGACATAGGGATAAGGGTCTCCCGTCTCTCAGTACTGATCAGAATTTCTTTGCTGCTCTTCTGTTCCCAGGGGTTTCGGAACCGTGTCTAGAGCATTCGATGCTGTCACAGGAGGAGAGGTCAGTGCCAACAACCCCCCAGATTTTGCAGCTCTTGAGTGCTCTCCTCTGCGGTGTGAGCTGTGGCTGGAGCTCTGGCTCACCGGACTTTGCTGCCAAGGCTGTTCTCCTGAAGCCCAGGCTAGAGGCAGCCTGCAAAATGCATTTGGGGCAGACTTTGTTGTTGTTCACTACCTGAAAGAATGCGAGGGCAGCGTTATGTTGCAGAGAAGGACACGCTAGTGTGGTCTTATCTGATAAAGGGGCATTGAGTGGCTGATGGCGACTGCTGTTGTTGAGGCCCAATTTGTCTCCATCCCAGGTTCAGAAATAGAGAAGATTTAGCTTCTTTTTCACCAGGGTTTTCATCTTGAATATCAAATGGAAAAGCTAATGAAGGAGAGATCACGTTTGCAACACACTTTTGGCTTTCAGTCCTAGTTAAGTTGCTTGGCACACAACAATGAGAAGACTTTTCCCAAGAGCAAAGATCTCTCCTGAGCAGTGCCATCCGGGTTTGGTTTAGTGTCCTTTACAGCCCATCACAGAGATGCTCTTTGTAATAAGCAGATACAGCAGTGTCTTAGAGAGTCCCTCTGCTCTTTGGGGTTCCAGCCCCACATTCCTGAATTCCCATTTCTGGCTGTCAGCAAATACATCAGAATCTTTGTGGTAGTTCCTTATCCCCTGGCAGTGCTGTGCTTGGGAACTGTGCCTAGAGAGAGGTCTACAAGGCGTCTAAAAGCCCTAAGCCCCGCTTAGAACCTAGGGCGTATCCCATTGCAAATCTCAACCATTTCATCAGTAATACGGTTGCTTTCCTGGGCAACTGAGAATAGCAGCAGTTTGTGAAATAGGCATCAGACCCCTAGAAATGCGAAGGCATTCCCAGCTGTTTGGACATATTTCCACAAGAGCAAAATTGCTTGGTGCTTGCCAATCATCTCTAAATGGTAATAGTGGTGACACACTAGGGCCCTTGGGGAAGGATGTGGGTGCTGAGTGTTGTTAGAGCTTTGTGGTTGCTAGTTTTGAGACCATTTCTGCCAAGTGCACAAGGCAACACACCCATGGCCCTGGGACCACAAGGCAACACACCCATGGCACCTGAGGGAGCGGAGAAAGGGGCTGCTGTTGGAATGTCAGTTATGAATTGCTCTGACGTCGAACCACGAGGCCATTGGGCACAGCTTGCCTGGGACATTCCAAAGCCGTGCACTCCCTGCTCGGGGTGGTCTCGTGCAAGAGATTTCTCAAGGTCATGGTTGTCAGCATCATTTTAGGTGGCCATCAAGCAAGTCAAGCTCCACCAACAGAGCAAAGAGGAACTCCTGAAAGAGATCCTGGTCCTGAGGGATAAGAACCACCCCAATATCGTTACTTATTTAGACAGGTAAGCAGTTCTGGTACTATCATGTTCATGTTCAATTACATAATTGCAAGGTAAAGGTTAGAAAGCTCTTTACTCCCCAGGAGAAAATGGATCTTTTAATTTCTATTTTTAATCTGCTTGTATACCATGTATGGGAGGAGTTTGCATTTGGTCTGCATTAGCGCTTCCTGGCATCCATAGCTTAAACACTGTTGTCAAAAACCTGGATCTCTTCCTAAATCAACAGCCTGTATGTTCTCTCCCTTCATGTTGTAGTGGGCTTGGATGTTTTTCGAGTGTCTCATTCCTCTCCACGCTGTGGTTTTCCTCTTCCAGCTACCTTGTCCATCAGGAGCTCTGGCTGGTGATGGAGCACATGGACGGAGGCTCTTTGACGGATGTTATTAGCGAGACCTGGATGGCCGTGGGACAGATAGCAGCTGTCTGTCGGGAGGTAAGGGATCCCACTTATGGTGCTTCTGATGGCTTGCAATGGATTGTCCTGGTAAGGAGGCAGTGTGAACAGGAGGGATTTCATCTTCAGAGCTTTGTTCCTGTGTTCGCTTGAGCAAACTGCCTGCAGTGTCCTGGCACTTCCTGTACTCTGCTCTTATGATCCTCTTATCTACCGTGGTTTTACTGTCTCGCTCTGTCTTTCTTTAAATTTATTTACTCTTCCCCACTTGGCCTCTCTCAGCATTGGCCTGGAGCCTGTCTCTATTGCATTGCTTGCCTGTAAAAGCAAAGGTGCTGGTGGCAGAAGTTGGGAGGAATGGCAAAAGAAAAGTCCAGACTCATTTTTGCCACTCCTCAGCTTCAAAGCACAGCACTGCCCCCAAGACGGTGTTTGCTTCTCCAGACTGACTAATGGGCTACTTCCAAGGCTGCTGTCCAGGCCAGCAAGAAAATCTCCATTGTGCAGCCTCCCGGCCAAAAGCGACCAACTTCATGCCATTTGTTGGCAAAGCCTCCTTTGTCCTCTGGGGGGAGAGAGCACAAGCAGTGCAGCAGCAGTCATTCTGGCTGGCTTTGCAGGGCACTAGAGCAACAAGGGATGTTTCTGTTTCAAAGCTAATACGCCTTCCCTTAGAAAGACACTGCTCTCCTAGTGTTGGAGCAGCAAGCTCTTCCGCTTGACAGCACCATGCGCTGGCTTCGCTCACTATTC
>NW_020957876.1:0-1915 GCF_003031625.1 Empidonax traillii | reverse complement strand
ATTCCCAGTAGACGGCTCCTGAAGTACAGAGAGGACAGCAATGCTGAATGGCCCTTAGGGACAGAGTTCACTGGTGGACACGCCAGTGTTTTGTTAGACGCAATCATCTTAAAGATCCTGTCCTCCCTGCACAATTCTATAACCCTGCAGAAACCCTCAAGGGGTGGCAGAAACCCTCTCCTCATGCCACACCCTGCAGGAACCCTGACCAGGCTTGCCAAGGACGTGCAGCTCTGGCTGCCTTCTTGCCCACAGCAGCAGCAAATGAGTGCACAATTTGAGAAGGCCTTTTTTTTTTTTCTTCTTGCTTTGCTCGGGATACTTCTTTAAAAGAAGTTTCACTGGCCAATTGACTGCAATTTGCCAAGTACAGGGAGAAATCTGCTAAGGAGGGCTGCACCCTCTCCACCTCTTGAAAGGGCACTGTGGAGACCTTCCAGCCCAAGACAATTTCTCCAAAGGTGCCTTTTCAAGTCACTTCAATTCTCTTCCTCACAGGAACACACTGCTTGGTCATCCGCCAGACAACCTCTGCTTTGGAAACTCTTCAGGACCGGCTGTCAAGGCAAAAAGGATAAAAAGAAGAAGATGGTGGAATGGCTCCTAATAAATAGTTGTTGGTTCATCTGCACATCTGCAGTGTTGAAGTCTGAGTGTCTGTGGTATCAGTCACTGGGATCTGAGTAGCCCCAGTGCTTGACACTGGAACTGGAGTAGCTGCAGTGCTTATTGCAGGGAGGGAAGGAGCTGCAGTCTGAGTGGCCCCCCAGTAAACGCAGGGCGTGGTGCAGGGACAGAAGTGGCTGCAATGCCTGTGGCTGGAGATTGAGTGGCTGCAGTGCCTGTTGTGGGGACTGAAGTAGCCCCCATGCTTGTCCCCAGAATTTGTGCAGCTGCAGTCGCTCTCCTTTTCCTTCGAGCTGCAGGGCTTGTCCCTGGCTTGGGGTGACCACCAAGCATTGCTCATGCCTGAACAAGATCTCAGCCATAGGCAAGCCCATCCTGTTTCCCAGCAAAAGGGCCAGGCTGGTTTCAAGGGTGATTCAAAGGACATTCAGAATCTTCAAAATTCTCAAATACTTCTGCTGTCAGCCTAGAGGACTTGTGAAGAACGAGGGAGGGAGGAGGGCAGCCGTTGGCCTGCTTGGTCACAAGGACACACTGCTGGTTCCTGAACACCTTGTTGTCCACCAGGATCCCCACATCCTTCTCCCATCAGCCGCTTTCCAACAGGTTAGCCCTCAGGCTGTGCTGGTGGGTGGGGTTATCCTTCCCCAAGTGAGGACCCTGCAGTTGCCTTCAGCTGAACTTCCCATGGTTCCTCCCCAGCCTGTCGAGGTCCTTCTGAAGGTCTGAACAGCCCTCTGGGGTCTCAACCACTCCTCCCAGCTTTGTGCCCCCAGCAAACTTACTGAGCAGGCATAAATTATTCTGTCTGGATGTAGGCAAGAATTGCTAATCACAATTAGGTCTTTATTGAATTTATACTTTCAAAAAAATTTAAAACTACATATAATTTTAATAACTTACTAGAAACACACCAAAGAGTTCCAGTAGTTAAAGGAAATTTTCTGCTATCTGAAGAAATAGTTTCCTTTTTTAAAGATTCTGGAGCCAAAGGTTAATTCTGTTCTTTTTCCTCTGATCGTATTACACCAGTAGAGACATTGTCTCTTACTTTTCCCAAGCAAAATACAAGCTCTATATCAAATTTCTGCATGAAAAAGTACAGAAAAATTCTGATATCCATTTAGCAATTTAATTCAGCATGTTTAGATGCAACATTTATCAAGGTTTCTTTTAACAGGTGCTTTGAAGCCTGCCAGACTCAGCTGTTGTCTGTGTAAGCTGCTTTTCCCCAAACTTTCATTGCTCTGCATTAAATGAAATCAACCTCCTCTGGACACTGCTGGGG
>NW_020957875.1:15708-19503 GCF_003031625.1 Empidonax traillii | reverse complement strand
TAGATGGATCCTCACTGCCTTTATGAAAGATTATACATATATCATTTTTTATATCCAGTTCCTACCAGCATATCAGATCAAAATGATTTTATGGTAGTTAAATACAGAGGATGTTTTCTTTCTTCTGGAAAGAATCAATGCCAGGAAATAATAGAGGGAATAAGGTAAACTATGGCAAGACAAAAAAGTCTTTACACAGGCCTTCCAGAATATGCTGAAGTGCTGACTGAGAGAAACACTTAAGCTTTACTTGATTCCTTCTTTGAGATAAAGGGGTCTAATCAAGAGATGTAAGCATACCCAGAAGGCCAATCTGAACACTCTGCTGAATAGATTGCCATGAAAAATTTATTTGCAGAGAATCCTGATAGTTTTATATAAGGTAGACTTGGAGGGAGTGTCTGGTTTGCTGTCTTTTTGAAACACAGAATGGTTTGGGTTGGAAGCAACCTTAAAGATCACGCAGTTCCAACCCCCTGCCATGGGCAGGGACACCTTCTACTGTCCCAGGTTGCTCCAAGACCCGTCCAACACGGCCTTGAACACTTCCAGGGATGGGGCAGCCACAGCTTCTCTGGGCAACCTGTGCCAGGACCTTACCACCCTCATAGCAGAGAATTTCTTTCTAATATCTAATCCAAACCTATTCTCTTACAATTCAAAGCCATTTCAGATATTTTCTCCATTTCAATTCCTGTTTCTTTTGTATAGCAGTCAGGAAAAGGTGGAAATACTACGATGGCATCAGTGGTATTGCCACAGACTAATAGATTTCTAGATATGATTTTCAGTTTAAAAGCGAGCTACAGAGCAGCCCCAAGCATGTGACAAATGGTCAACAAAGAAGAAAAAATGGCAAGGCAGGGGTTAAAATAATTAATTAGTTACAGCACAAGGTAAGAGGGAAAAGTCCATATATTTAAAAAGCGTAGACAACCAGTGCTCAAAGTTTAACGAAGTTATGACCATGAATACAGGTGTAAGGTATGAGAAAGGAAGAATTAAAATATTGATGCAGACTATGAATTTTGGAGTCTTCAGGATCAGTCTCCTTGGAAAGAAGTGTTACACATTTTTCTGTAGGGGACACTGATATCAAGGTAAGGTAGCAGTGACAGCAGAATGGTTCTTTTTGCTGTGCCATCTTGGGGAGAACAGAAAAAATCCTGACAGGTACAACTGCAATTTTTTTAAACCTTGTTGCCTTCTTGTCATTTCTGTTTCTCTCCTCTTTGTAACCATTCACCTCCCGTCTTCTCTTACCAATCATGCACTGGAATCACACCTATGCTCCTTATTTTAAGAAATAAAGGTATGCCTTGTATGTAGAGTAGTTCTTTCCAGCATCTCTGGCTGCTTTTCGCTCTTTTCTTCTGCCCTCTGCACCTTAGAAGTAAAACAGAATGTTCAGGAAGAGCCCGTATGAACCTAACTCTGCTTTTAGAAGACTCAAGGCAAGTTTTGGCAGGAGTTTGAAAGGAGCAAAGTTAAGCTATATGAGCTCTTTTGAAAACCCCACTCATAGGTGCATCAGAAAAAGTAGCAAAACGTGAAACCTCCCTCAGAAGAGTTAAATCTGCCATGTTGGAGATGTAAGGCCAAATCCTCAGTTAGGGTAAATCAGCACTTACACTAAACACATTTATGATCCACTCCTCCACCTCTGCAATAAACTTTCTATGCTTTCTCCTTAGGAAGCTTCAGCTGGGACTCAGCTCACTGTAAACTCTCACGACATTAATTCGCTTCTTTCTTTCTCAAAACAGGAGCAAATAGTCTTTTAAAATCTTAAGTAATTACTACTTTATTCTTCAAATAAAATATGAAGTCTTGATGTTGCTACAAAGACCAGAAAATGCAGTGCATTGCTTAGGTCACACAGGTGACAGCTGGAACTGTTTCTCTGCCCCCATCCTAACCTTCCTCCATCGTGTCTAAGGGGAAAAAAAAAAAAAGAAAAAAGAAAAAAAAAAAGGGAGTCTTACCTTCCAACCCATTAGTTTAGCTGTGTCCTTTCTCCATCATCTTAATTCACTGAAATGTTAATTTTCCATCTTACCCAAAAGCCTGGGGTCCACGGTCACTACTGTATGTCTCAGCAGTGTCTAGCAGAAAGGGATATTTCCTTTGCAGAAATTTTTGTAGTTGTCAGCATCACTTTTCAACCTAATAAAATAGAAAACTCTTCAATCAGAGATGAGCCAGAGAAGTGATCCTGCTCAACCCTAGGCCCATTCTCTGATTTCATTTTACAACCACAAACCCTACTGGGCACTTCTAGAAATGTTTTAAGAAAATACATTTAAGAAATGGGAAAAAAGCCCTCTCTGCTTATGCTATCCTCCCCTGATAACTTCTGAGGGAGCCTTTCCTAATGCACTGGGCTTCCCTGACTATCAGGATATTGAAGTGGGAATCTGTGCACCAAAGGAAACTCCATCCAAGTATTTCAACAAAAAGAATTATTGGAGATTCTGCTGGCATGTGCAAATTACAGAATAAGAGCTGGACACTTGGCACTCTTCTGCTGACTGTAATTTGCTGCATTTGACTAGTCTGCTGTTTGCTTCCCCACAACCCCTGGGACACCTCTGGCTAAAACATTGCTTGTAACCTGGATTTCTATTTTATTAACCTTCTCCTTTATCTAATGACAGTCTGTCATGTTCTGGGATGCCAGAACAATGTTTGCCTGATAAGATGCCTCCTGGGAAAACAGGCAGTTATAAGGGATAAAAGCATACAGAAATGACCAGCTTCAGCAAAAACTGCCACTCTATGAACCTGCCTTAATTAATATGTGTCCTAGTCTTGGTGCATTTGTACTGCCACAAATGTCATTATTTTCAATTTATTAAGGATAAAGAGAGGAGAGTTCTTCTGGAAACCCAATCTTTTGTATGTCTTCCATATTGATGGTATGAAAAATAAGATGTTCTTGAGGGAGGAGAAAGAATAAGCAAAGAGAAATTTTATTATGAAACTTCAGCTCTGAGTTACATTTTTTCACTTGGACACATTACATGGAAATATTCTAGTAACAGAACCCTGCTATGAGCAATCCATCTTCATTGTCCATATTTAATACGCACAGAGAGAGCAAGAGCTTTTGATTTTTTCGTTGGACTCCCTCATTTCATTTCCCTCCATTAACTCTTTTACAACTCCCTGTAGCACCGAAGTGTAGCACCAGTTATTCATGGTACATTCTTTTTCTGTCTTCTCAGCCACCCCTCTGCTTCTTGCTCCTGGCAAAGAGATTTTCCTGACCAATAAATAAGCTTTCTGTTGACAGCAATTTGAAATACAGGTGTGAAATGCAGAGAAAATGTCATGTACTTCAATTTAGATATTCTCCATTTCAGTGACTAGGCCAAATTTTGATCCCTTAACTCATACATAAATCTGTGTCTCATTCCTTTTTGAGTCTGAGTGTTTGAGAGTTTAACATGGACCATGCACTGTCCTGGGAGAACACCCTTAGGAAATCAAAGGACTATTTATTTAGTGAATATATGACCATCATCACCGTAATAGGCCATTTCCCATTGATTAAAATACAAAAATATCTTATGTACTTCTTACCTTGTCATCATGTGGATTCCCAGGAGTTCACAGCAATAAGACCAGGTATGTTATGTCATAGTTCACATGTCCATACCTTTTGCGATTTTTTTGATATCTCTTTTGGCTGACACCACATGGTGAGGAAACTCTGATGAAAATATCTTTTGGTTCCGAAGTTCCAAGAACTTCAAATGTTGAACATTTTTTTTTTTTTTTTACCATTGCAGC
>NW_020957875.1:11935-15280 GCF_003031625.1 Empidonax traillii | reverse complement strand
TTGAACATTTTTTTTTTTTTTTTACCATTGCAGCAAACAGCCATCTGTAGTAGCCCAGATCATGTATTGTTCTCCCAGTGATGAAAAGCATGGAGCTTTTAATAAAAATCCATAGCCACTGCACAAAATCAGGCAGATAATCACATATAGGGAATGCTGGGTAGGACGCACGAGCACCATGAAAAATATGGTGCAGAGTCAGCCCATGACATGCTCATTGTCATCCATCATGCCATGTTAAACAATTTACATGGGTGATTTGTAAAACCTTTCTAAAAAACTAAGCATAAAGTTTCCAATTAGAAGTTTCCATAAGAGTTAGTGGGAAATACTAAAGGTGACAAACACATCAGCACTAGGAGTACTCTGCTAGGATGCACATACCAGTTAACTGAAAACTAAATTTTTTCCCCTCTAGGTTTTACAAACTTTCTGTTAACTCCGGGATGTGCTTCTTTGTTGTTTGCATGAGTTTTTGGTGTTGGGTTTTGATTTGTTTTGGGTTTTAGGTTTTGTTTTTTTCAGTCAAACAAAATATTAAACCAGAAACAGATTGTGAAATCTCTGAAATATAAACAATTTAATTTCATGTATTCTTCTTTCTCCTTTTTATGACTATCATGTCTTTATTCCTATATGACCTCCATGCCCAGTAGACTCTCTATGTCTAGCTATGACATCTCTAATTAAGCAAAGCCAATGCCATATCAGTTAGAAATCTTCCAGGTAGATGAATCAAGTGGTGGCAGCTCTAGCCCAAGAGTACTGCTCCCTTGGAGGCATATTGATTAGATTTTACAGCTCATTACTTAAAATCAAGAGAAATATAATGTTCAAGTAAACTGTTTGCAGCTTAATTTCGCTACATAATTAATTATTCGTCCCCAAGAAGGGCAGACCCTTCTTGCTACATGTTCTTTTCTTTACTATTAAACTATTTATTGAGGTAGTGTGCATGGGAAGCTCAGCTAATTGTAAACAGCTGAATCCTAATGTGACTTTGATAGAAGTAAGGCTTAGTGACAGAGCGATGGCATTTTTTTTAACTGGAACTAAACTCTATCATCCTATTTTAATTCAGAGGATAAATTAAATGTCAATCTGAGTGCCTGCATCTGTTACAACAGCCTATATTCAATAAAGATAACTGAGAAAAACAGTCAGAAAAGAACATTATGCTTCTCCAGGCTTGTTTTTGGAATTTCCATCCCTCTAATTGTTTAGAAATGCTTGATATGTTTAAGAGACAGAGCTGGTACAATATGGTGAGGCATCTCTGCCTACCTATGGCCTCATGATACAGCAGCCACTTGTGATTTCTTGAGAGATGGAAATTGGCTGTGGTCTGGGGAAAAAAACAATTTCTAATTGCCTAAGAAAGCTGCCAGGTGAAGGAGGGACATCTGATGGCAGGATAAGGAGACCTGTCACCAGCGTGTCTGGCTGTCTACCTGCCACTGAGCAGAGCCCAACAGTAAACTATTTACTTAAACTATTCTCATTTCAATTTTCAAATCCTGCTAAGTGTGAAATAGCATTAGATTTGCAACAAAGGAAGTGTCAGACTGCTAATGTTCATAGTTAGATGTACACAAGGATGCAAATACACCTCTAATAGATGGCTTCCACTATGCTGTCCCAGGCAGCTTAGGCATCAGTTATCCATAAAAAATAAAATTTACCTTTCAGCACTCATAGCTGCCAGTGCAAATGGACTGAAAAACACAATGACAGACTCTAGGCCTTGCAGAACTTTTTCTTTAGGATCTTCATAGCTGGATAAAAGAGGAAAATGCTGTGTGGGCAGGAAACTAAGTGCTGTTGCTGGATTGTTCCCACATATTTTTGTGTTTCAACTTTGAATGCAAATATCATGATATTCCTCTTAAGGAGATATCATGTCTCTATAATCAGTAGGCAAACATCAGCATGCCAGGACACTTTCCAATATCTCCTTTTTTTTTTTTTTTTTTTATGGAAGTATACTGTATTTCCAAACAAGAAATCAAAAAAACACGTCAGAACAAACCATCCATGAACTTGGAAGGAACAGTGATGAAGTCATATTGTCTGATGAAACTTGCAGCAAGGCTAATTCAGGCAAGGAATGACTAGAAAGCCTCCTCATCACACAGAAAGCTCAGTCAGTAGATTGGAGAGGATTGCAGAAAGGCAGGTGCATGCACCTTAATTTAAAAAGGCAGCCTTAGTATAAATCTGTATATTTACTAATAAGGCCACAAGACAGCTGAACATGAGCAGACACCTCACACTGCTGAACAGGGAAAGACACAAGCGCTTTCTTATAATTAGGGGTGTTCTTGCAGTGTTTTGTTCTGCTGGGACATGCTCACAGCCTTCATTATAAACTTGTGTTGCAGAGATGAAGCTAAAACCACAGAGAGTTAAGGGAAAAGCTTCATTAGGAATGGTAAAGTAGGAACAGAAACATTAAATGGGCACTGGCTTTTATTTCTGGCTGCTCTGGTCCTGGGTTTGGTCATCTGTTGGGAGAGTTATTAGGTACTATGTCTCCTACACAACCCCCAGCCTCAGCCCAGTGATTTCTTACTTATTTCTGTTCTAAGATTTAAGAGCAAAAGTGACAGCCGTAGTCTCTTTCTTCACAGTTGTGTAAGCAGGCTCATGACAACCTAGGAAATAAGAAAAATAGGTACTTTTGCTATGACTAAGAATATAAAATACATGTGTTTTTTTTCTTTGTTGTAAATTTCCATAACCAAGATCTCAAGAATCAGAGCTGACTGAAAGGGACATTTTTTTTTTTACCAATGTGAGGACAGAGTGTCCATTCTGGCCATAAACATATTCATCAGCTTTTGCTGAAGGACAGAAGAGTTGCCACAAAGTTGGGTTCAAAAATTAGTAAAGTACTAAAATTCTGAATCATCAGATGTTTATCAGATAATTGTATCACTACTACTTGTAAATCAAAAAGAGAGTGAAGTCCCTGAGGGAGCATTTGTGTTATTCATTGGCCCTCATTCCCCTGTTGTATCAGTAGCAAGGTCCTGGTGAGCTCCTATTCCTGCCCTCAAATTAAGCCTTCAGTGTCTTTTAATCATTTGCGCTGTTCATGTGTCATCCAAAACTTGTGAGACCCCACCTGCAGTGCATCCAGCTCTGGGGTCTCCGGCACATGGACCTATTGGAGCGAGTCCAGAGGAAGCCACCAAGTTGACTGGAGGGGTGGAGGACCTCTGCTGTGGGGAAAAGCTGAGAGAATTGGGATTGTTCAGACTGGAAAAGAGAAGGCTTTGGTGTTACCTAATTGCAGCCTTCCAGTACCTGAAGGGAGCCTACAACAAAGACAGAGAGAGACAA
>NW_020957875.1:3990-11402 GCF_003031625.1 Empidonax traillii | reverse complement strand
TTTACAAGAGCATATATTGACAGGAGAAGGGAGAATGGCTTCAAACTGATTGAGAGTAGGTTTAGATTACATATTAGGAAGAAATCTTTACTGTGCAGCTGGTGAGGCCCCGGCAGGGGTTCCCCAGAGAGGCTGTGGCTGCCCCATCCCTGGAAGTGTTCAAGGCCAGATTGGATGAGTCTTTGAACAGCTTGGTCTAACAGAAGGTGCCCCAGCCCATGGCAGGGTGGTATGAACTAGGTGATCTTTAAGGTCCTTTCCAATTCAAACCATTCTGTGATTCTACTATTCTATGAAGATGATGTGTGCATACTACAAACCCTATGAGCCATGCCTGTGCTCCTCATAACGACACTAGGATGATGGTCCCCTGCCTATTTTCCTTAGCACTTCTTTCACAAGCGTCAAGCAGCCCTGCAATCCTCGGTTTCAAGAAAAAACAAGGAAAGGTTCCTTCTTCCAATGTCCAAACACTATTGAAAGCCAGAGGCATAAAAGTGCGTTACAGGTCTTGGAGCATCAGAAAGAGACTGGAGAAAATTTAGTGTCAAATGATGTATTTCTCCATGAATAAATATATATATTTAAAAATAAATATAAATATGGGACTAATAATAACATTATTCTTTTGAAATTAAAGCATTAATAACTCAGGCTAACCTATGCAAAAGCAGAAGGGTTTCAATTCACACAGATTTCCTTTTGTGCCTAAGTCTATAACAGATGCATATTGTCTTATTAAATTGTGTGTTTGTGTGTCTATCTGTACACACATAAAAGAAATACATTTTAAAAATATAAAAAAAACAACACCCTTCCATAATTAGAAATACTTAGGGGGAAGTGATGTTTCTATTTCTTTGATAAACTAGAGACTGATCCAACAAGACTTGTGGCCATGTTGTTGCTCTGTTGCTGTACTTGTACATGTACTTGATTTGTACATGTGAAAAAGCAATTTATCTGAGGTGGTCTGGTCTTTCTACTTCAAAGGTGTTATTCATCTAAATTCCTGTATATAGATTTTGAAGTATCTCAGGCTCTGAGTAGCTTTATAGTGATATTACTTGCACACAGATGAACTGAAAGGCTATGCCACTTTTCTTGTAGGTGTTAAATTTGACAGTGACTGTGCCTGAAGACTCAAAGGGTAGTTCAGCGACTGAATGACTATGAAAAATAATAGAACTGACTTCCAGAGCACTCTCAGTTGTGATTTGAGTTCAGCCAACTGACCAGAAGGAGTTAGATGACAGTTTAATTTCAGGAGAACAGACGTTACAGTACAAAACCATTACCAGAACTTACAGCAACAAGATTCATCTGAAAAGGGTGAAGGACTTAATGGATTTGGAACCTGTAATACCTCTGGGTCAAGCCAAAAGTGGCCTGAGGAGAAGCTTGAGCTGTCATGGGGAATAGGAGACTTTGATCTCCAGGGCTGTATCAATCTTCAATCAGCACTGAATTAACAAAAACAATTCAGAAGCAAAGTGAAGGCTTCTAGGCTCTTATCACAGCAAGTCCTCTATGACCTTCACAAATAAATCTAGGCTGGAAAAAAAAAAGTTGTGTAACAAATGGTGCACAAGGAAAAGTGATGCAATAGCTAATCTTTAGAGGACAGCACAGGTCTGTAGTTCCTGATGAAAGGAAATCCAATCAAAAATAGCCAGGGGACACCCGATGGAGGAGATGGGCAGCTGATGATCTCAGCAGCTCTTGACAGTAAATGTCATTGTTTGCCAACAAGAGAGATCAAATGTCCCTTCTAAGTTCCTTTGGAGTACTTCTGCTTGCAGTTCTCTGTCAGGACCCTACTTTCCCCACATTTACTGTGGTCCACTGAGGCTGTTGCTGCCCTTCAGGAGTGCAGGTCTCTGGTGTAAGCACACACCACCTTGCCTGGGTCCCATTCCCGCTGAAGAATTCTAGCTCGTGAATAGGCTGGAAACTGTTCCTACATTTGTCTGTGACTTGGACAAATAATCACCATGGACAAAACCCCTTTAGTATGGATGCTTCCATTCTAATTCTTCTTCATAAATAATGTGACATTGGAAGATGTTTACAGATTCCTTTTTTGTTTTACTTTGCCCACCATCTATGACAAGGGCTATTCCAAGGCATGAGAGTGTTCAGTCTGCTTATTCTATGACTACATTAAAGTTTTTGGTGGCCATAATTTTGTCCTTTCTTGAAAAAAGTCTAAATGAAATTCTGTTGCAGCTCTCCCTGGCAGCTGCGATTGCCTCACAATTTTTTTTCATTTATGGTCAGCTTCCCTTGCTGCAGTTCCTGGTGTGAAATGCTTTGATCCATCCCAGCTGGCATGCAGCCACATGGGAAACAGGAACATCTCTGCTATGTCTAGGCTGGTCAGAAATACGTTGTGTAGTTCTCAGAGAGATTTTCCTTGTTTAAGAGCGGTGGGAGGTAATCAGAAATATGCATCTTCCCCTCAGATGCACCTGATCATGCAGAAATCCTGAATGAGGGCAGGAGTAGGATGAATCCTCTGTGACAATCTGGCTGTTCATGCTCGTCCCTTGATTTCTGAAGCTCTGGGAAGTGTTAAACTTCCCCTGAAGACCAAAGATCCCATTGGATTCAAGCACACACACAGTATCCTATGCAGCAGAGCTGTGCCATAGCTGTGACATAGCCCTGTGACACAGGGCTCGGCTGTGCTTCACTCTGCTTTTCCCAAATTGGAATGATGGAAGAAAAGCTCTATTTTCTCTTCCCTGAAGGATGGTTACCTCCAAAGTAGATCACAGAATCCCCGAATGGGTAAGGTTGGGAAGGAGCACAGCCTCTGGCTCCTCTGAAAATGGAGAGGGAGCCACTGTATTTGAGCAGTGAAGTGGTCTGCTGTGCTTTTCCTCCTCCACAGAGGTGGCTTTTTTTCTGGGATAGTGCTGATGTCAGTCCAGATCAGGCTGTTTGACTCTCTCAGTAGACTCAGTCTGGACATCACTGCAGCACTGCATCTGATTCATGTCAGAGAATTCTCCTGTACAAACATGACTTTAAAAAAAAAAAGAAAAAAAAGAGGATTATATAGGATAATAGAGACCTTGGCAGCTCCTACCTGGTGTCAGGGCTGGAGAGACCTTAATCAACCCCTGAGCCTGCTGTGATAAACACTGCTACTCTCCAGCTTCACCTGCTGTATTTCTCTGTGCTCAGCCACTGTACACAAAATGTTTTAAAACATAAGGAACCAATGTAAATAAGTCTTGCCCCAAACAGGACCATCTACCAGGTGAAAATTGCACTTGAAATAGAACTGAATTTCCTTTCCTGCAAATTTTAAAAAGTGCTGTTAAATGTTTTAGTGATGTTAATAAATGATGCTTAAGGCACTTTGGAGAGAATAACAATCTGCACTGCTATTCTAATAATGCATAGTTTTAATCTCTTCTACAGCAGTACATGAGAAAGTAAAGACAAGTTTCTCTTTGCTCAGGGCTTCAGTTAGGGTTGTAATATTGTTAGATAAAATGTTGAACAGGGAAGAGTCTAATTATTATTATCCTCAAATAGTTACACATCATGTGCTGATCTCCCCAATAAATTAGGAGATTATAGCAATAACAATCCAAGTAAAAGTGTTGCTTTCATTCATTTCCAGTCTTTGAGCATTTATAGGTCAAACTTTTGGGGTTTTCTATGTAACCATAAAAACTGAAGCTTTGTCATCTCTTGATTCCAGAAACTGAAACTATAACCAAGTCAGGCAATGTTTTGAAAATCATGCTGGCAATATCATGCTTTATTCAAGGGGCAATAGTTTTAAACTGAAAGAAGGCAGGTTTAGATTAGTTATTAGGAAGAAATTCTATACTCAGAGAGTGGAGAAGTGCTGGAACAGGTTGGCCAGAGAGGTTGTGGATGTCCCATTCCTGAAAATGTCCAAGACCAGGTTAGGTGGGGCTTTGAGCAACCTGATTTGGTAAATGGCATCCCTGCTCCTGGAGGGGAGTTGGGTCAAAATGATCTTCAAGGTCCCTTCCAATCCAAACCATTCTATAATTCTATCCCTGTGTAGACTGACTCAAGAGTCAGAACTATTAGAATGAATGAAAGTGCTTATGTATAAACTTAGTTGCAGAAGGAAGACCAGTTTGTTTGCAAAACTGTAGATTTAGATTATGACATTTGAACCAAATCGAGTACATCAATGAAATGGATGAATAAGATGGTAACTAAGTCATTCAGGAATAATAAATAAAGATAGGAAATTGAACATTTGTTTCATTCAGGTTGGTATTGTAGATAAGGCAACACCAATCCAGTAAATACAATCTACTGCATGATGCCATTCTTTGCAATTCTGTCCTACATGGACCTGTTTAATGTGAATAGTTAAAACTAGACCTTTATCTTACCACCACAGATGCTTTACACCACTGGACAGTGAATGAATGTAGACCAGCCATTAAGGCATAACATTATAATCTTCCATGTATGTACAGAATACATTAAGCTGTCTTAAGTGAATGCACTTGCCAGGATCTGCAAAACAGGTGACACCACAAAGAAAACAATTAATCTTACCAAACTTCTTTAAAAGGTAGTTGTTAGCTGTAGATTCCTCTCTATGTGCTGGTTGGAGGTGAAGCAGATCAATCCACTGCCAATCATCTCACCTGAGTCGGGGTTGGTTGCCAGACCAGAGCAGAGTAGAAGCTGATCTTCCAGAACCTTGAAAATTTCAATGCTATAAGAATTTTTTTCAGTCACAAATTGAGCCAATCTCTTAAACATGATTTTGCACTCAGGATCTTGAGAACGTTGGAAAAGATCCAGGCAGAAGGTTTCACCCAGTCTTTGCTCTTTGGTGGGGGTTACACAAAGAAAAAAATTAATTCTCTTCCCAAGAATGAACTATACCCTTTAGAAAACTTTGAAGACAAAATTAGTATTTCTGGATTTTTAGTTTGCTTTTGTTTTTCTTTGTGTTTCTGTTTTTGGTTGGGGTTTGATTTAATTTTGTTTTGTTTTCCAGCAGAAAAATTATCAAAACAGTAACTAGGACAGGTTTGATGCTTGATAAAATCACATTTTTTAAAAAAAGAAAACATTTTCTCCAAAATTTCCTGTCCATCTTTAGTCTACATCTACTCTAATATCACAGAAAAAAGTGTGAGACTCTTTCATCCATCTGAATCATATCTAAAGCTGAATCCCAGCTGTTACTAGTTAACGTATTCTGTGACCCAAGGATCAATGCCACATCTTTTTAACTGATGCAATAGAAATGCTCTGGATTTATTTGGAAGTATTCTCTGCCCTCTTGCTCTCAAAAGAGCATTCTCTTCCTTATACTTTGCAATATCCACGTGCTGGTATGTTCTGACCACACAACACGTTCATCTTCTCCCACTCGGCTGCATTATGTCGGGACACCATTAAATATTTACCTTCTGCAGCATAATGCAGCACTTAAACGCTAAACTTGCCATTTCTGCCAGACAAACATAAACTATAGCAGGGCTTATAAAGTTATAAGTTCCAGATGGTGATGAATAAGTAATGTTGCACCCTGGGCCTAATTGCTCTAAGTTTCTAGATACCTGCAAACCATCAATTATACATTACAAGTGCTGCTCCTTAATTGTTTCTTGCTGGCACTTCAAAAGAAAATGTAGCACAACAATGACACTGTACTTGCAGGGAATTTCTCTTTGAAAACTCTTTCTTTACCACTTCTAGATTTTTAAACTATTCTTTGGCTCTGAATGAAGTTTACAAAGCTGGCATTGAAAAAAATCCCTGAAGGGAAAAAAAATGGGAGTCCTCGCTGTCTATTTTATGATAAAACTGGGAATTTACTTGCTGCCTGACACTCATTGTGCCTAATATATAATCCAATAAGAGGCTGGGCAATGTTCTTCCCTTATTAGTGTCTTTAAGAGGCTGATCCAATTAACTTGGAATTTTACCCTAAATCAGTCTCCACCAGAAGCAGAAAAAAATGACTACTGAGTGTTCCGTAGTTCACTGTACCCTTCCAGCTCTCACAAAAACATGCTCCCAGCCTGGCTGCAAGCTCAGCAGGAATTAGGTGCCCTCATCCTTCACAAATCAGCAGATCTGTCTTGCTTGGTGAGCTCTGTTGTATTTCTTGCACCTCTTGACCCAGCTCTCTCCCATTGCAAATGCACCTCTCCAAAGAGCTGGTGGCACTTGCACAAGACCTCCAGAGAGGACCATGCAAAATCTGCAGGTCAGACTGACCTCCTTCATATTGGTTGTGCCTCCCCTCAGTGAGCACTGATCCGCCCAAAAAAAAAACCTCTGGCTTGTCTTGGAGTTAGTATAAGCAAGAAACTGCTCACAACAAGAAGTTTGTGTATGGTCACACTCCTTAGAGATTAAGAAGTTTAACAGCTCAGAGAAAGGCTGTTGCATGCCAGTTGGCCTCAGAAACAGAGAATAGAATCATAGAATAGTTTGGGTTGTAAGGGACATTTAGGTCATCTAGTCCAAACACATTTCAGTGAACAGGGACATCTTCCACTAGACCAGGTTGCCCAGAGCCCTGTCCAACCTGACCTTGAATATTTCCATGGATGGGGCATCTGCCACCTCTCTGGGCAACCTGTACCAGTGTTATAAAAAATGTCTTGATTTAGTTATGAACATATTATGTGGACAAAGTTTAGTTTTAACTACGGCAAAGGTTGGAAAACAACAAAAAATCATAATCTGAGGAACATAAAAGCTCCTCTCTACTGAGAAAATAAATTCCACAGAATTATTGAAACAGAGAACAGAATCAGAACAAAACACTTCACCTCCTGATACCTTTGTCTAGCAAGATTTAATAACAGGAAAAATAAATACAATTTTAAAAATCACTCTGCTAGAATAAAATGCTATAGGGATTAAAAGAGTGCAGCTGGAAGATACCTGCAGCCTAGATCTGCTGACTAATTGCATGGCTTAGTTCAAAGACTGATTTCTTCTCAAGGAATTCATTGATAAATTAGACCAGGGAAATACACCTATAGCATGGCCATGTCTTGGTCCTCACATTGACATACTTGTCACTGTCACAGTTCTTGGATTCTACATAGTAACTAAGGAGCAAACGTTTATTTCATTGAATTTCATTTGTCAGAATATTAGGCTTCTTAAATTCTGATATCAGCACTACTGTCCTGTTTGCAGATAGTTTTAAGTTCTCCAAAACAACACAGGAGCAGAATAGAAAAATTTCCATGTATTTGTGCAAATAACTGCAGCTCCCTTAGTGTCTTCCCAGTTAATTTTGGCAGGAAACATTGCACTTTCTTTAAGGAAAAAAACCTTAATTATTACTTAAATAATCCTCTAGAAATACATAACATCTGTCCTGCATATGTAGGCAGATGCCAAATACTTTTATGTGTTGTTTTCTA
>NW_020957875.1:0-3319 GCF_003031625.1 Empidonax traillii | reverse complement strand
CTAGAGCAAACAATATGCAGTTCTCTGCTGATTATTATATACCCACGTGAGTGACAAAGCTATCTTTTTGTCAAAAGTCCTGTATATAGAGCAGATAAAACCAGGCATTCTGATTCATCTAATGTAAATTTAGAAAACCGGTATATACACAGCTACCTCTCGACTTTTCAGCTCACCAAAAGTTTCCCAAATAGACAATCTCAAAGCATGATTCCATCAACATATTCTGTCTACTTCAGGACATCTTGTTCCCAAAAATATGTAGATATCCAAGTGTTAGTCATTTAATTAGTTGAATCTAGGTCTATGCATCTCTTAGTTGTTTTTCTAGTTGAGTAGGATAACTTTTATGTGCATTCTCTGTTGGGCCCCACAAACGTTTGTCAGCACAGCTGCTCTGCCCTCTGTGTTGTCCACAGCAAATTCAAGACTTCACCTATTCCTTATTTTATGTATTTCCTCTGACCCACCTGCTGGGGTTGCTTCTGAATAGGCTGTGCATATTGCAGTGAAAAAAATCATACATATGAAGACATCCACGTTTTTGTAGTAGACAAGTGGATATAGAAGAATAAAATTGTTAGGGCTGATGGAAGATTTTCTCTGCCGTTTTAAGTCATAGGAAATAGAAATAAATAGACTTGAACTGTGCTCAGGTGCAATATTTTCTACAACCATAGATTTTAGAGTTGGAAGAGGTGTATTAGGTTTATCTAATCCATCTCCTTGTCATATAACTGCATTGTTCTTTACTCTACATTCTCCACTGCCTTTTCTGACTTAACTTATAAAGTCTGTAAAGCTTAAAATAGTGAGTTAGAGACAACTAGTGAATAGTTAACTTAGGCTTGTTCTGTCCCTGTACTTAAATGCAGCACGAGTGCATTTGTTCTGTGAGACTGTGACCTCTGTGTATTCTTCTCAGCTCCTTTGTGACATTGTACTTACTTTACAGAGGTAAAAATACAAAAAGTTTGAGCTGATTCTATACATGAGACTTAAGCAGTTTGTCCAGGGGTTCTACATCTATTTTAAAGAATACACATTTCTGTCTGATTATGTACTTTTGAGTTACTTGTGACTGTAAAATAGCAGTGCAAGAGGGGAATCCCATGGTAGAAGAAGCAGGGCTCAGGAAAAGTCTGGTTGCCAGCCAAGCAATATTGGAAGAAATTATTCATATTTCACACAACACACATCTGTTAGGGGCTGTATGAGGGTCTGGGAGGTGGGAGAATTTAGGAAGATAACTTGAAATGGTAAAAGGGAACTGCAGAACGACTTAGGAAAATTATCTGTATAACAATGAACAAAGCAATTTCTGAGACCCTGGAGAGTTGCACATTAAACGATATACCATTTGTCAGGTAAAACACCTTGGGCTTGATACTGATCTCACCCTCTCAGATGTTCCAAATCTGCCTTTTCACTGACTCAGAGGAAGATGACCCTGATTTATACCATCACAACTCAGAGAAAAGTTTGTCCCTTACACTGGAACAGAAGCAGCTTATTAATGAATTCTCTTGGAAGTTTAACCTTGTAGCCTCCAAAGATTCTAGGTTTCATATGGTTTAGGGGGTTATGAGTGAGAAAAAACAACCTCAGAAAAAAAAATATAATTAATTATGTATTCTGACTTCTAACTGAATCCTGGATCTTCCTATTCCCTGGCATTCTTTCAATGTCAGAATGCTTTATGACTTTTTGACTGTTGCTAGCATTCTCTTGCATCATGTATTCACATCTTCTGGGTGCTTCATTTTCAGCTCAGGAATTCAGAAAGTTGCTGTTTTTAATGTTGTTTTCAAACTCTCCTTTTTTTGTCCCAGCAGGGAATCTCTGATACCTCTTTTCAAGCAAGAAAATGGAAGGGAAATCTCAGTAGGCTGCAGCACAAAATCACGGGGACCACAGGATCACAGGGATTGCTGGTTATTGCCCTTATCTTAAGGCACATGGATTGCAAGTTATCCATGCAGCCACATGACATGGGAATTACTATGGCATTGTAGATGTGGGGGATGAGACGATCCACTGAGATCCCCCAAAATCATAGAATCACAGAAACATAGAGTCATAGAATGGCCTGGGTTGGAAGAGACTTTAAAGATCAACTCGTTCCACTCTCTGCTGCTGTGAGCAGGGACATCTTCCACTATATCAGGTTACTCAGAGCCCCATCCAACCTGGCCTGGAATGCTTCCAGGAGTGGGGCAGCCACAGCTTCTCTGGGCAAGTTGTTCCAAGTCCTCATCACCCTTACAATAAAAATTTTTTTCCTATATATCTAATCCAAACCTACCCTCTTTCAGATGGAAGCCATTCCCCCTTGTCTTGCACTCTATGCCCCTGTTAATAGACAAAATCCCTCAGCTTTACCCATGATGAGAATCTCCATCCTATGTGATCAGGGGCAGACTTTGCAAATTCATTTCTTTCTGTATCATCACAATCTTTCAGTGGACATTCTGGTCTGCAAAACCTTGCTCTCTTCTTCCTCATAACCAACACTACTGTCACCTATCAACCCTTGGGACACTAAAATGGCAAATGAAATTCTTCCCTCTTCCCTGAGAACCAGATCAGAACACTTGCAAGGATGCACACTGATCTGTATTAGTTAAAAAAACTGTGTGAAAATTACAAGGGTTTGCTTTGGGTTTGCTTCTTGGTTGGCAGCTGTGCTATTCTCTTCATCACTTCCCCCTGGTGCACAGCATCGCTAAAAGCAATATTTTTAAGGAGTTCTCAGGGCACTGAAGGACACAATATGTTTTGTTCACATAAATAGGTTGAAAGGACAAAATCCAAACTTTCAGGCTGGGACCAAATCAAAGAATGACCATATAGGGAAGTAATCCCTGATGAACTCTGGATTGGCTATTCTCTCCAAGAAAAGAAAACCTGAATCATCAGTGTCAGTTCAATGTAAATATTACACTGGTGCTTTGTAGGACAAGCAAGATGCTGGGAAGTGTCTCCAAAGGAAGATAAAGTAATAATAAGCATTATTATACAACTCTCTAAATTGATGATGCATCCACAGATTGTATATGTTACGCTGTCCTGATAACTCCATCTCCAAATGAATAGAGGAGTCAGAGAAGCATAACAGAATAAGTAACAGATCCTATAGAAAGAGAGAAAATATATGAGATTCTTCTTCCTGGAACTTAATGGAATGAGAGGAATATAAAAAAGTGTGCAGTGCCCCAGAAATAAGCATCTGTTAAGGTCTTTAATCTTCTGCTGAAATTTGTAGGCTGAAGAATGTGTTTCAATATTGCTTCAATAGCTTTTTCATTAGAAAACAGCT
>NW_020957874.1:24704-26663 GCF_003031625.1 Empidonax traillii | reverse complement strand
TGCCCCTCAGGCCACCACAAGACACTTTCCTTTGTCTGCCTGCACTCCTGGCCTGCAAGGATCTGCTCTCAGGAGTCCCTGGGGAGGCTTTGGCAGTGCCTGCCCTCAGTGGGGCCCAGCAATGCTTCAAGGGACTGGCAGTTTGGCTTCTGACTTCTTGAGCAGCTTCTTCAATCTTCTCTCAGTAGTTGAGAACAATAGACTTGTCTTAGACTTGTCTCTAAACACACTGTGGGGCTCATTAAAATAGAGAAAAACAAATTAATTTCCTTCCTTTAATTGTCTTCATGTTTTCAATTCTTCAACAACTAATTGGAGTTATTTTGTACTTTAGGTATGGAGAAAGATTTTAAAGTGGACCTCACAGAAATATATTTTTTCTATGAAAGGGAGTGATTTACACAGAGCCTTGGGATGCAAGAGGGTCAGGGTGCAAAGGATTTGGACACAAAGTATAGGGGCCAAAAGAGATTAGTAGCATTTAATCATTCACCAGTTGAATGGTTATCAAGGAATTCAATAGAATTTACTTCAATTGAACGGTGACTGAATTATAGATTCCCAATAACAACACTCACACCACAGTCAATTCACACCCACACCCAGGCAGAGATGTGTTGGCACATCATGATCTGGGTGTGTAAAGGTCCCTCTCCAAAATTCTCCTGGTTGTCAGTGAAACCCTCCCACACATCCCTTTGTGTTTCCCAACAGACAAGGTTCCACCAGGCCCTGCAGTGTCACAGTGGTCTCTTTATTCCAAGAGTTCCCACAGTGTCACAGTGACCCCTTGATGCCACGAGTTTCTGTGCTTTCCATGTTACCGCTCTGCTCTGCCCTGGGGTGGCCTCACCTGAACATTGGGGCAGTTTGGGGGGACACAATGGAAGGGAGAGATTGAGCCATTGGAGAGTGTCCAAAGGAGGCCACGAGGATGGGGAAAGGCTTTGAGGGGAAGGTGTGTGAGGACACTGAGGGCACTTGGGGTGTTCAGCTGGAGAAGGGGAGACTGAGGGGAGACCTCACTGCAGTCACAGCTTCCTGGGCAGGGGCAGAGGAGGGGCAGGACTGAGCTCTGCTCTGGGGGGACCAGGGACAGCACTGAGGGAATGGCCTGGAGTTGTGTCAGGGCAGGGTTAGGCTGGATCTTGGAAGAAGGTTCTTCCCCCAGAGGGTGGTTGGGCACTGAACAGGCTCCCCAGGGCAGTGGGCACAGCACCAAGGCTGACACAGCTCCAGGAATGTTTGGATGATCCTCTCAGGCTCATGGTGTGAGCCTTGGGGATGGTCCTGTGCAGGGCTAAGGGTTGGACTCGATGATCCTTGGGGGTCCTTTCCAACTCAGCATAATTTGTCATTCTGTCTTTCTTTGTCTTTGGTTTGATTCTGTTTGGTCATTCCCCCCACTTTTGAATTGCCTTTTCTCTGACCCATGATTTTTTTCTTCACTGTCTTGTGCCTTGGTGGGCACCTGATGGCAAGACAAGTTTATCCAACTCAGTCACCTTAAGCAGATTTTTTGTACAATCACCATGAACTAGATGAGATTTCTCAGATTTGCTGCAACTTGGCATCATCCCCAAAGGAGTGGAAAGTGCATTTCATCCCATCAGTCAGAGACACAATAAAAATGTTCCACTGCAATGGTCAAGGGCTGATGGATGTTACCAGGGAGTTGCTGCCAAGAGGACTCAGTTCAATGACTTTTGAAACCAACAGTCCTTCAGCTTCCCACCCATCACATGCTTCACTTGTCCAGTCCAACTGTTGCCAATCTGGCTCTAAGGAGACAACAGGAGACCATGTCAAAGGCCCTGATGAAGTCTGGGCACACAACATCCCCTTCTTCTCCCTCCCACAGGGGTTCTGCAATCCCTGCCTTGTCCTTCCCATGCCTGGCAGTGGCTGCAGGAGGACTTGCCATGTGCCCTTCCCTGCTGAGCCTGAGCAGTCTGGAAC
>NW_020957874.1:16245-19494 GCF_003031625.1 Empidonax traillii | reverse complement strand
CCTCCAGCCAGAGAATTCTTCCTTCAAATCCTGGGAAGGTTTCTCCTGCAGTGAGAGCTCAGTCCCCTCCCAGCCCAGGCTGCCTCTCACCTCTCTGCCTTCTCTCCTGTGCCCTGGGTGCTGCAGGCAGTGCTCTCAGCCCTGCTGGGCTGTGCAGAGGAGCTGCTCAGCAGCAGAGCTGTGTCTTTGAAGCTGTTCTTGGTTGCCAGGAGCTCCCTGTGTGCCAGGAGCCCAGCCCAGCTCAGCAGCACAGCAACAGCCCCAGGCATTTCATCAGCCTTGGGGACTTTGGGGATGAGTCCCTGAACATCAGAGCCTGAGGAGAGTTGCAGGAACCTCTTGAGGAACAAAAGTGAGATTCAAACTGTAAAGTTTCTTGTAGTGTTAATGGGTCCCACTGAGGGATCCAACTGAGAAAAGTTTTGTTAGAGCACAAACCTGGAAACTGTGATGACAGGTGAGAGAATCACAAAATCATCAAGGTTTGAAGAGACCTTTAATATCTTTTTGTCCAACTGTCAACCAGAACCACCATAATCATTCTCAGACCATATACAGATGCTATCTGAATGCTTCCAGAGACTCAATGACTTTTCTA
Organism: Empidonax traillii; assembly: GCF_003031625.1. Taxonomy (NCBI): domain Eukaryota; kingdom Metazoa; phylum Chordata; class Aves; order Passeriformes; family Tyrannidae; genus Empidonax; species Empidonax traillii. The sequence goes on along the minus strand of NW_020957874.1, from coordinate 18,896 downwards.
GGAATCTTTTTCCAGTACCGAAACATTTAGTGAAAATGAATCTAGAGGCTCAAGATGCAGTGTTTCTAAAAATGGCACTAAAACAATCAAAGATTGTCAAGAAATATTAAGGTCCCTCAAAGATCCCACTCCAATGGACATGGTTAAGGTGTCTCCCAGTGTAGGATCCAACACATACAAAAAATCCCTACTAACTGAAATCCTGGCAGTGCAACCACAACAGAAGGAGGCTCCGTGTCACCACTGCTGGAAAATACATTTTAACTGGGACTGCTCCATCTAATAATAACACAGGGTTAACAGTTATCCCACAATCAGTGACTGTAGACAACCCTAAGGCATTAGGAGTGACTGTAAAAGCTCTTTTTCCACCCGTGGAGCCAGACACAGAAACACCCATTGCCAATTTAACCCCCATTGCTGTAGGGGGGGACACTTTGGACTCTGTGCTGATGGTCCAGGGGTCACAGTCCATTTTACTCCTTTGGCCAATGCTGACCTGCAGGGTACTTTTTCTCAACACTAACCAATGGGCTTGAGTTCAAGGTCTTACAGACACAGGAGCAGATGTCATGATCTTTGCAAAGAGCGACTGGCCGAAGGAATGGAGCACTACGGAGCCCTGCATCGACATCAAAGGGGTAGGAGGAGCCCAGACACCGCTCCAAAGTGTCTCCACTTTACTGACTGAAGGACCAGAAGGTAAAACTGCCTCAGCAAAGCCCTATGTCCTTAATATCCCAATGACACACTGTGGGAGAGATACGATAGGACAACGGGGAGTCCAACTAACTACCTCAAATTTAGTTTAAAGGCCACTGGTGAGCAGCAATCTCCTTATCTCTCCGTTTGCCAAAGAGTCGTTTCAGACGTGTTATCACCAACCCATCGACAGTGTCCCGATGCCATCGTATCTCACTCTAGGGACGATCTCTTGCTGGCAGCGCAATCCGAGGGACAACTCCTGCAAGTGCATTTGTCTGTGAAAACTGCACTATTGACACATGGTCTGAAATTGCACCGGGGAAAGGGCAAGTGACAGTTCCATGGAAATACCTTGGATTTCAAATTAAGAACACCACTATTCAGCCCCAGACTGTTACTTTACCCACTGACATCCACACATTAAATGATTTGCAGTTGCTACTGGGCTTAATCAGTTGGGTTAGGCCTCTGTTAGGTGTAACAACAGACCCCCTGAAACCACTTTTTCAGCTCCTGAAAGGGGAGGCAGACTTAACCTGCCCTCAACGCTTAACACTGGTAGCTCTGGCAGCATTAAAGGAAATAAATCAAAGACTGAGTTCCTGTCAGAGAAAAAGAAAAGTGTGTGGGTTACCTGTTGGTTTAGTAATTTTTAAAGGTATCAAACAACCTTCTGCTGTAATAGGACAATTAGATGTAAAAGGCAAAGATTTCTGTTATGGGAATGGATTTTTTTAAGCTTCCAGTATTCCAAAGCCATTGCTACATATCCTGAGATGCTCTCCAAAGTCTGCCACAAAAGCAGATTACAGTTTTGGAAGCTCTAGGGGAGAGATCCAGATGTTATCTATGTTCCTCTGCCTACTGCTCAACTAACTCAATTGCAGATTCAAAGCTCTGATTTTCAGTTAGCCATTGCTAATTACAGGGGTCAATTTTCAGTTCACCTTCCCTCTATTCCTTTTTTGCAGCTGCTGGCCCTTACTCAGCCAGAGCTAACACACAACTATTCTCCTGTTCCACTAACAAGTGCTAGAACTGTGCTCACAGATGGTTCTGGCAGAACGTCTAACGCAGCAGTCACCTGGCTCAGAGCAGGAAAGTGGGTACATGACACGCACAAGGTAAGAGGTTCCTCTCCGATAGCAGAGCTCTCTGCAGTCATACCTGCATTTACACTATTTCCAGAGCCTTTAAACATTGTTTCCCATTCAGCCTCTGTCATCAGAGCAGTCTGATGAATTGAGAATTCACACATTAAAGATAACTCCTAATTACAATTAGCTCATATGTTCAAATCATTACTGTATGAAATTAGTCATCATAAACACAAATTACACATAATCCACATTCATTCTCACACTTCTCTCTCTGGGCCCATCCCATCAGGAAATCATGTGGCAGATCAAATAGCTGATACAGGGCACCTTGCCCAAACTGCAGTAGTTCCAAACAATTTCCAAAAAATAAAGCTGTCCCACAGCTTTTTTCACCAAAATGCAAAATCCCTTAAAAAAAATTTCAACCTTACACTATCTCAAGCCAGAGAAATTATTTCTGTGTGCCCTGACTGCCAGAGACTCACTCCTCTACCATCTGAGGGGACAAACCCTTGTGGAATTGACCCACTGGACATCTGCAGTCGGACATAACTCATTATTCACCATTTGGAAAATTAGAATACATCCATGTGTCCATTGACACATGTTCTGGTGCCAATGCAGCAGCAGGACATGCAGGAGAGAAGGCCAAGATGTCAAAAAACACCTTCTATCTGCAATATCAGTCCTTGGCATCCCCAAAATGATAAAAACAGATAATGGACTGGCATACACTTCTTACTCTTTGAAAGAGTTTTCCAACGTGTGGGGCATCTCCCATGTCACAGGGATCCCCCACTCCCCCACTGGTCAAGCAGTGCTAGAGCGTGCTCATCAAACACTCAA
>NW_020957874.1:12260-14149 GCF_003031625.1 Empidonax traillii | reverse complement strand
AGGGGAGAGAGAAAAAACAAAAAAGAAAGAAAAGTCCTCCAAAATGGGAAAAAAACCTCACTCTATTCGGCTGGTCGAATTGCACAGTTTAGTTTTCCTTCCCCTTTGATGTGCACAAGGACCACTGCTAAGAAAAGAAATCAATGGGAATGGGGAAGAGGAAAAAAAAAACCTTTCCAAAAAAGTTCCTCTCCAATGAAAATTCAAGCAGGATCCACAGCAGGCAACCAGGCTGAGAACAAAAAAACACACTGAGCTCTGCTCTGACCTTGTTCCAGCCTCAGCAGAAAGCCCCAACTCCTCCCCCCATTTCCCAGGGATTGGGGAAGGAAAAATAAAAAAAAAAGACCTCGTAACCCCTGTTTTCCAGGAGATGAGATTCTGAGCCCTTAACAAGAGAACAGGTTCCTTTCTGCTCCTTAAGTGCCCCCTTAACAGCTCTGCATTCAGTGGGCAGAGGGGAGGGAAAAAAATTCCTGCTGAGTTTCTAAGAACCAGCAAAACCATGACCGGAACCCTCCAGTTTGCAACACTCCAAAGAGCATCGCTGATGCCCAGGACAATTCTGATCCCCCTCCACAAACACTCCTCCAGATGTGACCCTTGTCTGGTGGGAAACACAAAGGGATGTGTGGGAGGGTTTCTCTCAGAACAGGGAGAATTTTGGAGAGGGACCTTTACACACCCAGATCTTGATGTGTCCACACATCTCTGCCTGGGTGTGGGTGTGAATTGACTGTGGTGTGAGTGTTGTTACTGGGAATCCATAATTCAGTCACAGTTCAATTGCACAAATTATATTAAATCACTTGTTAACTGTTAAGTTGGTCAATTATTAAATTCTACTAATCTCTTTTGTCCCCTTTTCTTTCTGTTCAAATCCTTTGCACCCTGACCCTCTTATATCCTGTTATAAGTAAAATGAAACTGAGTTGAAACATAGTAATAACAATTTATTGGAGATTTATAGAAAAGGGAAATAAGCCAAACAGCGCACTGGGCGGCCGGGGAGATCCCTGCTTCACTCACGGTACGCAAGCGCAGGAGGAAAAAAGAGTAACTTTTATTCCCTTATCAGTTCCCCTCCCATAGTCATTTGTTATCTTTCTATTGGATCTGAGTTTGCAGGTCTGGTTCTGGTTGGTTTCTCTGCAGGCCTGTTTTAGTTGCTGGGTGCTTTCCTGTCCATAGTTTTCATTAGTTTTTAGTCTTTGAGGCCTGGTTACAATGAGCTTTTTATAAAAGTAAGATTCAGCCAGGCATAATAATGTGTCTTTTCAGTTTAAGAATTGCAAGCTGCATGATCATCAACTTATAATGCTGACAGATTCATTAATTTATAGTTTAATAACATATATATGTATATAGGAATATAACATGTAATACAATTTAAGTAGTAAACTATTACTACTAATTTGATGAGTAAATTTAAACTACTACTACCGATTTATTACATATCCCAAGGCTCTGTGTAAATCACTCCCTTTCATAGAAAATTATATTTCTGTGACTTCCACTTTAAAATCTTCCTCCTCAGCTAAACTACAAAACAACTCCAATTAGTTGTTTAAGACTTGAAGACACGAAGACAATTAAAGGAAAGAATATAATTTGGTATTCTGTATTTTAATGAGCCCCACAGTGTGTTTAGTGACAAGTCCATCATCCTGAGGTACTGAGAGAAGATTGAAGAAGCTGCACAAGAAGTCAGAAGCCAAACTCCCAGTCCCTTGAAGCATTGCTGGGCCCCACTGAGGGCAGGCACTGACAAAGCCTCCCCAGGGACTCCTGAGAGCAGATCCTTGCAGGCCAGGAGTGCAGGCAGACAAAGGCTCTGGGCAGTGTCACAATGGTCCCCTGATTCCATGAGACAACATTCCTAATTTACT
>NW_020957874.1:5035-6274 GCF_003031625.1 Empidonax traillii | reverse complement strand
GCCTCCTCCTCCTTGCCCAGCACAGCCCTCCTGGCAGAGTTGGACACAGCCCTTGTTCTACCCCCTCCTCATGGCCCTGCCCAAGCCCCTCAGCTACAGCCTGATGGCCAGAAACCTTCAGGGCAGGGAGAGCCCATTGGAGTGGTGGGTGTGTAGGGAGCAATCACTGCTGCCTCCCTTCTGAATCCCTCTCAGCACCTGGACAAGCCTGGATTTGGTTTGGTTTCCATGAGGCCCTGCAGTGTCAAAGTGGCCCCTTGATTCCAGGAGGCTGCTCAGTGTCCCCGGGATCCTTTGGCTCCAGAATGCCCTGGAGTGTCACAGTGGTCCCTTGAGTCCATGAGGTGTCCTCGGTGTCACAATGACCCCTTGATTCCGGGGGGTTCCACAGTGTCCCCAGGTCCTGCAGTGTCACAGTGGCCCCTTCCTTTCATGAGGTTCCACTGTGTCCCAGGGTTTCTTTGTTTCCAGGAGGCACCACAGTGACACAAGGGCTCCCTGGTTCCATGAGGTTCCAAAAGTTTTCAGGGTTCCCTTTTTTCCACAAGTCCCCCAAAGTTAAATGGTGCCCTGGTTCCACAAGATTTCACAGTTTCCCTGTGTTCCTTTCTTTCCATGAGGCCCTGCAGTGCCACAATGGCCCCTTTGATTCCATGAGGTTGCACAGGGTCATTACAAAGCTGAGCCCAACTAGATGAAAGTTTGGGGAGATCAGGAGGAACTGGGGCAAAAAGGATTGGAGGTTTAGGGAAGGATAGAGGGGCTTGGTCAACAGAGAGGAAAGATCTTGATGAGATAAAAACAGTTTCATGTAATCCTGAGGATGCTAAAACATTAGGAGTGCTAACAGTCCTGATGGACCTTTACCCTCTTTGTAACCTCAAGCCCCAACACTCCCCAAAAGTGCTGCCCCTCCCATTGACAGGAATACACTGCTTTAATTCTAAGCCAGAAAAAGGCCAAACACAGATCTCCAGACTCTTATTTGTCCCCCAATGCTCACCCCAATCCAAAACCTGTATCACCAAGCTTTAATCCTGACCCAGCCCAAAAAAGCTCTTCCCCTCATCATCAACCAGACCCTGCCAGCAGAACAACAAACCTGCCAAAGTTGTGCCCAATCCCCACCCTGAGCTCTAAAGCCCAAGGCCTGAGCATGAAGCACCCCCAGAGCCCTTGGGAGCAGGGCAAGGAGCTGCAGGGCCCAGAGCAGGCCCAGGGGGTTGGCAGAGCAATGGG
>NW_020957874.1:0-2161 GCF_003031625.1 Empidonax traillii | reverse complement strand
GACCTCTCTGGCATGGATCTAGCATGGATCCCTTACTTGGATCCCAACATCTTACCCAAGCCGTTCTTGCTCCAGTGTGAGGTTCTCTCAGGGTCACAAATCTCCAGCACCAGCAGCATGGATCCCTCACTTGGATCCCAAGCTTACCTGAGCCGTTCTCACTCTGGCGTAAGCTCTCAGGGTCACAAACAGGACTCTGCCTCATTTCAGTCCTTCTCATGAAGTCTCGGCTTCCTGGTACATCCACAAGCTCCTCTGTGAGCCGCATGGGGGTCTCCTCACCCCAACAATCTTCCAAAGGTAGCAGGGATTTATTTTTCAGTCTTTTCCCTGCTGAAGAGAGAGAGTGAAAGGGGGGAGGAACAGCCCCCCTCTTCGAACTTCTCTCTCCTCCAGCTGCCGGCTTTGACCTTGGACACTTCATTATCTCTCTGCTGGAATTTCTTCTGCAGCGTTTTTTTGTCCAAGCAGTCAGCCCTTTAAAGTGTTTTTTCTTCACTCTCTTACAAGAGAGAAGGGGCTTCAGTGCCACACCTGCCCCTGGCCCAGGGCCGGGGGAGGAGGGAGGCCTGGCCCCCACCTGGGGCCTGCCTCTCTCTCCCTACATGGCTCCCTAATTTCAACTGCCACCAATTTCAACTGCTCCTAATTTCAACTGCGCCACCAACCTTCTCTTCCGTTTTTTTAAATATGTAATTAGCAAAGGCGTTACTAAAGTTTTGATTGGCTTTTTTCTATGGAAATTCACCTGGACAAAACCATCCTCAGCCCCAGGGGCTGGCTGGAGGGCAAAACCATGACAACAGGGGACTGGTGAAAACAAAGGGACACCCATGATGTCCCAGAGATATCAGTGAAGTCAAAGGCATCTCGTGACATCACAGGGACATCAGTGACCTCATGGGGACATGGTGCCACCTCTGGGGACATTAGTGACATCACAGAGACAGCAGTGACATCACTGGGGACCAGTGATGTCACAGGGGACTGTTGACAACAAAGGGACAGCTGTGATGTCACAGGGCTATTGGTGACATCACAGGGGACTTCAGTGACTTCACAAGGGCGAGGGTGACATCACAGTGACACCGGTGACACCATCAGGGTCATTGTTAACATCACAGGGGACAGTGGTGACATCAAAGGGAGATGGATGACATCACTGAGGACCAGTGACATCACAGGGGACTGCTGACAAAAAAGGGACAGCCGTGATGTCACAGGGACACCGGTGACTTCACAAGCACAGGGCTGACATTATAGAGACACAAGTGACGTCATCGGCGACATTGCTGAAGTCACTGGGGACAGTGGTGACATCACAGGGACAGAGTGACACCACTGAGGAACAGTGACATCACAGGGGACTGGTGACAAAAAAGGAACAGCCGTGAGTCACAGGGAAATCAGTGACATCAGAGGGGACATCGGTGACTTCACAATGATTGGGGTATCATCACAGAGACATCAGTGACATCATCAGGGACATTGGTGACATCACAAGGCACTGGAAACAATAATGGGAAAGCTCTGATGGCACAGGGACATTGATGACATCACAGGGGACATCAATGACTGCATAAGGCCAAGTGTGACATCACAGAGACATCAGTGATATCACTGATGACACTAGGGACATCACAGGGACATCCATGACGTCACTGGGGACCAGTGACATCAGAGGGAACTGGTGAAAACAAAGAGACAGTTGTGGTATCACAGTGACGTCGGTGACATCATTTGGGACATTGGTGACTTTAAAAGGACAAGGGTGACATTACAGAGACACCAGTGACATCATCAGAAACATTGGTGACACCACAAAGGACAGTGGTGACATCACAGAGACTGCAGTGACCTCATTGGGACCAGTGACGTCACAGGGGACTGTTGACAACAAAGGGACAGCCGTGATGTCACAGGGACATTGGTGAACTCACTGGGACATGGTGCCACGGCTCAGCACAGTGGTGACATCACAGAGACAACAGTGACATCATTGAGGACAATGGTGACATCACAGGGGACAGTGGTGACATCACAGAGACAGCAGGGACATCACTGGGGACCAGTGACATTGCAGGAGAATGTTGACAACAAATGGAGAGCTGTGATGTCACAGGGACATCAGTGAACTCACTGGTTCACTGGTGAAAGGCTC
>NW_020957873.1:29841-36992 GCF_003031625.1 Empidonax traillii | reverse complement strand
CAGAGTAGAAAATATTTAAATACTTTAGATGCCAATAGACTTATGGCAAACTAAATGTAGTATAGCCAATCAGCAGCTTAAATTTTGTAATATGCATGAGCTAATTATGTAACCGCATATAAGCCTTCTGATTATTACTAATAAACGAGTTCTCGATGCACCAATCTGATAAGGTAGTCGAGTTCTTCCTTTTCCAACACTGACCCATTGTTTGTCTTAATTTCTGTGGGGATTCTTAGGGCTACCATGCATGTATGCATATGATGAATATTTGGCACCTTCCTCAACCTGGGCAGAGGCCCATATAGCATGAGAAAAAGTATCAATGTACACACACACATATTTCAACCTTCCAAACTCACCAACATGAGTGACATCCATCTGCCAAAGCTGCAATGCTTGTAAACCATGAGGATTGATTCTCAAGCCAGTGCCTAGCCCATGTTCGTGGCAGGCTGAACAGGCCCACACTACACCCCGTAATTCAAGGGTTTGGAGTGTGTCACCTGCAACACCTGGAAGCAATTTATGTTTCCAGTCTGTTCTCTCCTGCCAGGTCACTGCTGCTCGTGGAGGTTTCCTTCCAGCATCTGCAAAAACAGTAATCCCTTCCACAGGATCATCTGAGCGCAATATAAGCTGTTCAATAATCTGATGCTGCAACAAAGGCAACAACTTTGATGGATAATGATTTGTGATCAGTCCTTCAAAATCTGCCATAGCTATCCGTAATGTTTCAGATTTCTCAAACAACCACTCCAAATAGCTCTGAGCGACCGGCACAAATATTACAGATGGATCCCGTCCAATTAACTCACAAATCCGTCGCCTCCCCTTTATGACAAGTTGTGCAAATAATTCAGGTCGAGTCATGATTGTTTTTCTGGGTTGATAGGGTAGGAATACCTATTCCAAAATTCTTATGCTGACTGTTATTTGACAGATGACACCTAATGGATGTTGTCTATTCCCTCCAGAGTTAACAATCAGATACTGGACTAGTTGATCTTCTATTATTCTACAGGCGTACCCTGCAGCTATTTTACCTGAGATGTTAACTATAGCTGCTTTTTGCATGTCTGACAATTCTCTTCGAAGTTCTGCTTTAGCAACAGACTCTAGCAAAGGCATTAGAGAAGCGAGATCATCGTTGGTTATCCCACAAACAGGTCTTACCCACTGTATATCACCAAGTAGCTTCTGCACATCAGTCAAGGTTTTTATGTCAGTGTTAATGGTTAACTTCTGTGGTTTCACAATACCAGATGTAATGGTCCAACCTAGATACTGCCAAGGCTCTTGTCTCTGAATATTCTCAGGAGCGATTTTCAGATCACGCTGACCTAATTCCTGTTTCAACTGCAACAACAACACAGGGATATCTAAATTTTGGCTTGCTACTAGAATATTATCCATGTAGTGATAAACCAATAGCTCAGGATGCTGATTTCAAAATGGCTGTTAGACCCAAGCAACATAGAGCTGAGACATCACAGGTGAATTCTTCATTCCCTGCGCAAGACTAACTCATTCGAATCTTTCTGCTGGTTCTGCCCTGCCCACGGAAGGCACTGCAAAGGCAAATTTTGCAGCATCATCTGGATGCAAGAAGTTAGTAAAGAAAGAATCTTTTAGATTTATTTTCAGTATATTCCAATCATGTGGAATCATTGTAGGAGAAGGTAAGCCTGGTTGTAAGATTCCCATATCCTCTATGACTGCATTAATAGCCCATAGATCATGCAATAGTCTCCATTTTCCTGACTTCTTTGGAATGACAAATATAGGAGTATTCCATGGGTTTGTAGATGGAACAATGTGACCTGCATCTAATTACTCCTGAACCAGTTGTGCTATTTGCAGCCTGTCTTCCTTCAGCGGCCATTGATGGACCCATATGGCTTTTTCTGTTTTCCACTCCAGCTTCAAGGTTGGCTGCTTTTCAGTGACCGCTCCTGAAAAGGAGAAGTAACCAGGCGTGCTCCCATCTGACTTAGCAGGTCTTGACCTATCAAACCCACTGGCAAAGATAACACATAGGGCCCTGTACTCACTGATGCACCGTCAGAAAAAACGAAAGCTTATCACATCTCTACCAATCCATGTCTGCTGCACACCACTTACCCCTTTCACTCCTGCAGGTGCCATTACTACAGGCCAGGTGTTAGGCCATTTGTGTCTGGGGATGATAGTAACATCTGCTCCAGTATCAACGAGCATAGTCATAGTGCTGGATTGACCATTAGGATGCTGCACAAATACACTCTCCTCAGGTTTTCCCTGCCTTATGTCTATGGCTAACATCACCTCAGGAGGACCTGTGGAACCAAAACCTTTATCTCCTCGAGTCAGTGGTTCTGCCTTGGGCACCATCGCCTTAAAAAGTACTAGCTGTGCTATTTTGCTGTTAGCAGGAATGAAAACTGGCGGTGTTAAAGTATATACCATGATTTTGATGACTCCTGTAGCATCAGCATCTATCACTCCTGGCACCACAAAAATTCCCTGGCGAGACAAAGATGAACGTCCTAACAAGAGAGTACTTAACCCTTTACCTAAAGGTCCTTGCAATGTAGAAATATTCTTTGGTTAAAAACTCTTTTAATACCTATGTAATGCATTACCAAGCCTACAAATATGTATATGGATATATAAATCCACACAATACTTTTCTCTTGCACGCAATTGTCTTTCAAACAGTCATAAGGTGGCCACCCCATTCATACCTCAATCATACATGCTTTCACACAGTGAAGCTTTTGTTTTTGATTATAACACAATTTATATGTAATTCCCCATAGCAGAGGTTTTATCTTCAAAGGGTCAGCAGGCTCACAAAATAGCAGGCGTCCCTGCAAAAGGCAACGTTGACCTTCATGTGAAGCCTGAAAACCTTGAGCATGAGCCATCTGCATTTTCTATTTAAAAGTTCTCATCATCTTTCTGTTTCTGATGGTCAGCAGTTAAGTGATTACCTATTAGAATTTATTTACATGCTTCATACATATTAGTAAACACTCCCTATAATAGAGACTAATTGGGTTTTGATAAACAAACTAAAGCTATTACAGGAACACCTTTTGTACTGTTCTAGACCAACCTGTTTACAGGGCAAATCAGTTTGTGTCATATAACCTGTGAAAAACTGATCTTAAACCTTTTAAACAATATACCCTTTGTATTACCCACTAATAATCCGAAATCTCACTGAAGAAAGAAGAAAAAACATCAGGATTAGTAACCTGTAAACTGCAAGACTTAAATTATCAATTTAAATCATTTAGAAAAAACTCATTTTTCAATGTTATTTTGTTTTCCACATTCCAGTGAGCAGAACGATTGTACACTTAAATTAACAAACTAACTTCTTTTTGTCATATGACTTTTCCCTTTTTTTTTTTTTGACACCAAGGGCTTCACAGCTGTACCACTGGAGCAGCCACAGAAGCTGCTTTCTCCTGTTCAACCACCTTTCCAGCCGCCTCGAGGGGCTGGGCTGCAGTACTTGAGGTGTTTAAGTACTGTGCAGTCTGAGTCGTTGCTGTTGTTTTCAGTAAACAGGAGTAGGGTCGCTGTTTGCACTGTCGGCGCCGCTTTTGCTGCCAGTGTACGGCCACTGTGACGCGGGGGACGTAACCCCCCCACACGCCGCCGCCGCCGCTTTTGTTCTTGGCACGTCTCAGCCGTTGCCATGGTGCAGGCAACGCGATCTCATCCCCCTTTGCCGGAGCCGCTCCCGCCGCTCCCTGCACCTCCGTGCTCCGCACTCTCGGTCCCGGGGGCTGTCCTGGTGTTCCGAAAATTAGTTGATTCACATTGTTCCGGGTTTGAGAAAGATGACATTTCGGCGCAGATGCGACTGTCAACGCATGCGCTTCACTCGTAGTTGCCACTGTCAATGACGTAACGGCTGGCTCCGTGCCTGACGCATGCGCGATGATTACCGCAGGTGGTGCTGAGAGCGCAGGTGTAGTAGGTCCCGCTGTGATGACTTACTGCGCAGGCTCGGCCGCTGACGCAGGCGCGCTGCCAGATGCTGTTGCCATCGGCAACACAGGGACTGCAGGAAGGGGGAGAGCTGCGGACTGCGCAGGTGCAATGACCGATGGAATTTCTGGTTTGTAGCCAGCCCCGTCTCTCGCAGCTTCTGTCCTCCTCGCCGCAACTGGAACCAAGTCAAGTTGCTTTTTGGCCGTCACGGGCGCGGCCACAGCACCAAACACCAGTTCCGTAGAAGTTTTACTCTCAGAAACTTTCGCTTTCACCCCACTCTCTCCATCTAAGGCTGCGCGCACAGATAAAGACACTGGCCTCTCGGCTCCTGCCTCCCGCAGCGCGTCTACCAGCAGATGACACAGAGTAGGAAAGTTTTTAACATCTTTAGACCCTTTTGAGATCTCTTCCCACAGTTTCTGTCCTAGAGAGTCCCAAGTAGACACTTCAAAGGCAACAGGAACACCGGGGATAAGGTCCTTAGCCTTGGACCATTCCAACAACCCTCTAAGGGTGGCATATTCATAATAAAAGTCCTTTTTATAAAGGATAGTTTGAAGAAGCTTTTCCACCGCCTCCTCCTTTTTTGAGAGGCTGGTCCCCATCCTACTTCCTCTTTCTGGCTACTCGCATGATGAAGGCGAGATTCCCACAAGCTGCTTACCGCGCAGATTTTTCAATTCCAGACACTGGGGTAACGTCACCAGAATTCCAGCCAGCTTCCCTCACCTTCATTCCAGTTCGCTTCTACGTCCTTGTAAGAAATATCTCAAATTAAAATTTCCTAGACGGCCAAATAAAGTGAAACAACTTTATTTTCAGCGCGCGTTGGGTGTGGTCAGGTTTGCTTCCTGCCAGGACCCGAGAGCACACCTGAGATGGGCGGGGCAGTTCTTTTTAAGGTCTCTTGATTTGCATAACTGTTCCCTCGTTCCTCCCATGCTCAGCTCTGCTCCCTTTCTTCCTTTAAAGGCAATATAGTCTTTTTCTTGAGTCCGATTGGGTCTCTTAGGGCGGGCTCACACTTTTCCAGCCCATTGGTTGTTTTAACCAACCTATCAGACTGTTTCCCTGTCCCGACCGCGTGGTCCCTTGGCAATGAGCCCTGGCTGGTCTCATTGTCTTACAGGCTTCCCGGTTCGCCTCCACACAGCAATAGCAAGCAACAGTAACATGATCACAACTATTAACAGGTCATGGCTGCACCCTGATCACAAAAACTCCTCACCACGAGGCAATCATGGAAACCCTGCTTGTAATAAAACCGTTTCATTTATTTCTCACAATCCCCCCTTTTTCTTTTCCTCATGGTTTTATTACAAGCTAATCATTAGATGTTTTCATTGTCCTCTCGGGATCGTTCCCATTCCATTAGTGTCTCTAACGCTTTGGTCTTATTTTTCACTTGCTTGGAGCTGAGGCATAGGACCATGATCTTCTGTGTGTCCAGGTTTCCAGCTGCAGCATCTTTCGGGTTCATCGGTATGGTGGTCAGGTGCATTCTTTGAACTACACTAAGGATTAACTTTATAAAACATGGGATTAAACAGGGCAGAAATAACAGTCCAGTAAAGGCACACAAGAGAAGAAAGCTTAGTTGCTTCTACCATGTTTTCCCAAATGAGTTGGTCCACCACCCTTCTGATTCATGGTCTATTTTCCGGACCTTGGTCACTATATTGGTTATTGCTTTCCCATTGCTATCTATTTTTAAACAACAGTTAGAAGTATTGAATTTACCACAGACCCCTCCTTCCTCTGCTAAGAGGTAATCTAACGCCAACCGGTTCTGGTATGTGGCTGTTTTGCTTTGGATTTGCTGGCGAGCCAGTAATTCCAAGTCTTGTGTGGTTTGGTTAGTAATTATTTCAATTACTGCTTGCAATTGCATTATTTGGTTAAGCATATAAATAGGAGTTCAATAGCCCCAGCTCCCATCATATGCCCAGGTGGTGGGGTCATATGTTTCTACAATTCTTTGAGGAGACCATTTATCTCTCTCCCATCCCTGAGTTTCTCTAATTGTTCTCTTTCTTCGTCCTAAATTCCCATACAGTGGAACCCCTAGCTCATTTTTCTTTTCTAATGGCAACAAGAAAAACCCAGGTTGTATTAACCCTAGGGTGCAGCATCCTGTCCATTTTCCTGGGAGAAGAATGTATGCTCTCTTTCCACATATCCAAAAAAGCCCATCTTGTGCTTTCCAAAATTTTTCTGAGATATGGTCTATGTTTTCCCAGAATTTTGAAATTTCACTTATTCCTGAGAAGGGATTTATTTTTGTTCCTTTGCATTTGCACAATTTCCAATTTTCTATCCATTTACAATCGGAAGTGTTTTTGTTAGTCCAATAATATTTGGGGGTTCGAGGAATATATTTACCAGAGATTGAATTTGTACTTAAAATTCTTTTACACGGGGTATCCCCAACGGATTGGTAAACAATCTACCCCAATGGTTGTAAAACTCAATACCCATCCTTCTGGTCGACTTATCTCGCTAGTGGTAAGGGTGTAATTCCATTTGAGTATTTCTTTCGCACTTAGAGCAGTACCTTTACAAGGCCATTCTCCAACTATTAGGGGTCCCCCACAAACCTAGCAACGAGTAAGGTTAAACTCAATTGCTATTTTCTCTGTCAGGGTAATAAATGAATTCTGTCTTTCCAAGGGGGATTCCAAATCTTTGGTCAATTTCTGCTTTAAGTCAAGATACAAATTATTCAGTAATGATTGCGGTGTTTCATTTTGCTGCACTTTCGGTTTACTATCGGTAACAATTTCTTCCTTTATCAAATTATGGGTTTTTTCTTTGGATAAAACATCCCAACAAATCCACTCTTCACCTTCTGGACAGTCCCACCCTACTCTGGTTCCTGTCAGTCCCAAATTGGTAGCTATCCAGTATTGTTTATACAAGTTCTTTGTTCATGTTTGTTATAACACGCTTTATTCACATTTCTGTGTACTCTAATAATGGCCAGTCTCTTCGCGAACGAAGAACCGGGGAAGGTCTTTCCACCTTCCAGCCTGCGCATTGGATTTTTTAGGTGAGACACAGTGTGCGCGGAACTGAGCCCACCCTTTAATCCTGAGGTTCATCTGCCGGGGCCAAGCACGCTTGGACGGTGGCAGCGAGGTCCTCAGGACGTAGATGGA
>NW_020957873.1:27290-29478 GCF_003031625.1 Empidonax traillii | reverse complement strand
TAATCCTGAGGTTCATCTGCCGGGGCCAAGCACGCTTGGACGGTGGCAGCGAGGTCCTCAGGACGTAGATGGATTGCCTTACAGGGCTAGCGAGCTCCATCTGCCCGGGGAGTGTCCTAACCGGGAATCAAACCCAGATCTCAGCGTTGACAACGCTGTGGTTTAGCCACTGCACCACCAGGGACACTCTGTGTACTCTAAAGACTTGTATTATACCTTCTTTATAATAGACATTGTGGTAACATTTTAGACAGTTGTCTTCAACGGTAATAACCACCAGCTGTAGCACTATTATAGTGAGTAGAGGTCCAGTATGACACGTGCCTCCACTCCCCATGCCTATTGGTTTGCAACCACCAGCAGGGTTAAAGATCTTCTTTGTGGCAGGTACAGAGGTCAACCTGGTCTTGCCCTCTACTATGTTTTTCTTTTTCGTGATATGAAGGGCTAAAAGCCGGTTAAGTTATTATACCCGTTGTTTACACTAATCTCTTGTGTATAATAGTAATGTTTGACTCACAATGTTTTATATAAAGAGATGATGCATTCACAGTTATCACACTGTAAGTCTATCTCCTGTATTCATATTTTGCCCTTAAAGTCCAGCTGATACTTCACCAGTGTCCCTTCCTATGAACCAGAGATCCCGTTTCGCTCCACAGCAAGATGATGTCTCTTTGCAATTCTTCTTCTTGAGTTCTGCAAGAGATTCACTTCCGGGTTATTTTCAACTTGGGGTAGTCCCCTTGGTACTCCCATTTAGGGACAACAAGGGGAGGGACCACCGGTCCCTTAACTCTTGCACTATGGGTCCATCCTTTTTCAGTTGTCCTTACTGCTGTTTCAGTAGTCAGTATCACCTGGTAAGGTCCCTCCCATTCTGGTTTTAGTGACTCTTCCTTCCAAGTCTTTATTAGAACCCAGTCCCCTGCAGAAATGTTGTGTATTTTCATTTCCAATTTCACAGTTTGAGGCAGTAATCCTCGTTGCCTGAGATTTTCTAATCTTTTTGCTATTTCTGTAATATATTCCCTGAGATGCTTATCACCCATTTCTAAAGTAGGGATCTTATTACTATTTTTAGAACATGCAGGATAAGGTAGTCCAAATAACATTTCATATGGAGACAGATTCAAGTCTCACCTGGGGGCGGTTCTGATTCTAAAAAGGGCCAGAGGTAAACATTTGGTCCAGGGAAGCCCTGTCTCTAATGTCAATTTTGTGATTGTTCATTTCAAGGTTTGGTTCATATGTTCTACTCTTCCTGAACTTTGTGGATGCCATGGAGTGTGATACTGCCAATCTATCTGCAAGTCTTTGCATATCATTTTTAGGAGCTTTGAGGTAAAATGTGATCCCCAGTCAGAGTCAATAGTTTCAGGTATTCCAAATCTAGGGATTATTTGCTCCAATAATACTTTAACTGCACTTTGTGCGGTAACTCTTAGGACTGGGAGTGCCTCCACCCACTGAGTTAAATGATCTACAATCACAAGGAGATATTTCCATCTCTGTACTAGGGGTAATTCTGTAAAATCTACTTGGATCTTTTGGAAAGGTTGGCTAGCAAGTTCGCATCCCCCAGGAGGACAAGTTTTTTGAACTTTCTTATTAACCTTCTGGCAAATTGAACATTGATCAGTTATTTGTTTTGTAATAGTATATATCCCCAAATAGCCATAAGTTCTTAGGAATGTTTCTGCTAAAGCCTGGGTGCCCCAATGAGTGCTGCTATGCAACTCTTTAAGTAATTCTTGTGTAATTGCTTCAGATAATATTTGTCTCCCATCTGGAAGGAGCCATTTCCCTTCTACCTTCTTTTTGGCTCCGATTCCAATTAATTTTTGTTCCTCTCTTTCTGTAAATATTGGTTGTGGAATTTCTCTTGGCATTGGCATTAGAGCCATTATACTAACTTCAGGTATGTTGTGACTCAAGGCTGCTTCTCGAGCTGCCTGGTCAGCTCGCCTGTTCCCTTGATGCCCAGAAAAGAGCAGATAAAAAAAAAACTGTTTAGACAGAGTTTTATGTCTAAAGTAGCAAGGTATTTATTGATTAACGGCCGGGCAGCCTGCCAGCTAGTGCTGGGAAAACAGGCTCCAAGTTGGTTAGGTTACAGTGAGTTTTTTATACAGGTTTGGCAATGATTACAACATAAATTACAATATTCATAACAGGTGGAGTTAGG
>NW_020957873.1:23166-24792 GCF_003031625.1 Empidonax traillii | reverse complement strand
AATTTTTCTTCAGTTTTAGTTGCTGTGAGTAAATCATCTACATATTGTAGGAAAACGCCCTCTCCCTGTGGCCGTTCACTTTGTTCCAATTTCTTAGATAATTGATTTCCAAATATTGTGGGACTGGTTTAAAAACCTTTGAGGTAAGACCGTGTGATTTACATTCTATTATGGGTTCAATTCCCTTAATGGGTATTGTTTTCTATGTACCGGTTTTGCTCCTGATTTTAACTCTATAACTACTGGGGCAGCTCGCTTTAATTTCCAGGGATATCTGTGGCCCACACTAACGAGTAAGCTTCACTCACAATTTTTTCTGACAGTCAGGCTTAGGGTTTACTTGAAATTCAAGTTTGCTTTTATCAAATTTTATTACAGCTCCTAGATTTTCTAGGAAGTCTCTGCCTAGCAGGGGCTTTGGAGAATTAGGCAAATATAATAATTGGTGAATCCCCATTTGTTTTCCAATTTTATATTTTAGGGGTTTCAAAAAGAAAGCTTTTTCTGATTGGCCTGTAGCTTTCATTATTTGAATAAATTCATCACCTTTTGGCACTAATTCCTGATTTAAAACTGCTCCAGTGTCAATTAAAAGTCCATTTCTTTTTCATTTTCCCGTAGTTCCAATTCAACTAGTGGGTCCGCTCAGGGAAAGCCTGCGAACCCCCCCTCACTCAGTACCCTGTAAGCAACAACAGCTCTTCCTGTGCCTGTATCTCTACATGTTAATTCAGGGCATTCTATAACATGGACACTGGTTCTGATCCAACCTTGTTTGTCAGGGAGGTAAACTTTACATCTGTTACACAAGGCTTGTACCAACAATTACCAAATAAACAATTCTAGGTCTTATTCAATGTGGTGTGTTTATAGTTAACTGTTTAGCACTACTTCCTATACAGCAATTCTTGGCATGATAAGACCTTTAACTATGTGTACCTGAATGCTTCAAGGTAAGCAAGGTATATCAGTTGTTCCAAAAACGAACAAGACAACACAAAATGATAATAAACACACACACAAAACTATTAACACAATAACAGTGCCCCAAACCCCAGTTCATAAGGTGGTTTGGTTTGTCAATTGTTCAAAACTGCCCTCCATATAATAACTCAAACCTAAAAAAAAAACCTCTTAATGAGATGTTTGCTTTGTTGGCCACAGACCATGAAATGCCAGAACCCGGTTTTTTGCATTCACGAGACGCAAACCACATATAACAAAAGACAGTGTAATACTAAATAAATTCAGCACAATAACTACGTATAAGACAAGACAATACGACACGTGTCAGGCCCAGAATCCTTATCTAAACCAGAAACCAGAAGGAAACTATGGGGATAGTCTCCCAACAGAAGGAAACCGATTTCTCAGTTCTCCCAAACAGATATTCAGCTGAACCAGAAACCAGAAGGAAACTATGGGGATAGTCTCCCGACAGAAGGAAACCGATTTCTCAGTTCTCCCAAACAGATATTCAGCTAAACCAGATACCAGAAGGAAACTATGGGGATAGTCTCCCAACAGAAGGAAAACTAATTTCTCAGTTCTCCCAACCAGACCAAAGAAGCGTCCTTCTTATGGCGTGTTCTACATGATAACAGCAGCGTCCTGCCCATGTGTTTG
>NW_020957873.1:20592-22345 GCF_003031625.1 Empidonax traillii | reverse complement strand
TATTGAGATGTCACCTTGGCTTCTCTGGATGAGATTTATGGGCGCTGGGCCCCTTGCCCAGCGTTTATCGTGGTTCCTTCAAGGTCCGATGCTCTCAGCACAGGACAGAATCTTCTTGTGAGAAATGCAGTTTACAAAATATGGTTTAAGGCAGATTAAAAGTGTACAGGGGGGTGTACAGGGGGGTAGAGGCCCTCATGGGCCCACAGTAAAAGTGTCCCAATTAACCCTTCCTGCTTCACCCTTGACAAATTACATCTTTCCCTTTTTGATGCCCTCTAACATGTACAACTGCAATTTCCTGAGGTCGCTGAATTTCTTCTAACAATGTTTCTATCAGTTCATAATGACTTAAGTTCTTTCCCTGAGATGTCACCATACCTCTTCCATACCAGATTTTTCCAAACACATGTACCACTCCCCAGGCATATCTCGAGTCTGTATAGATGGTTCCTATTCCTTCCCCCACTATCCGTAATGCACTAATTATGGCGCATATTTCACATGCCTGAGCTGACCAGTCACTCGGAAGGACTCCTGATTCTACTACAGTGAATCCCTCTTTATCCACCACTGCGTAACCGCTTCTTCTTTTCCCCTCCACCACTCTTGAAGAACCATCAGTGAACAGGTGTGTTCCCCCTTCGATTGGACTGTCTAGTAAGTCTTCTCTCACCTTCGTTTGGTAATTTATGATGTCTAAGCAGTTATGGTCTACTTGACATTCTGTTTCTTTTTGTCCATATAAAAACTGAGAAGGATCTACACATGAATTGATAGTCAGGGTAAGGTCATCTCTTTCCATCAATATGTTTTAAAATTCGGGAGTCTGTCATCCACCTTCCTGATCTCTGGGTCAAAATTGTTCTTACTGCATGTGGAGTGTGCACTCTGATTTTCGCTCCAAAGGTCAGTTTTCTAGTCTCTTCTACTAGTATTGCTGTGGCAGCTACTGCCTGCACACAAGTTGACCATCCCCTGATCACTGGATCTAAGAGTTTTGATAAGAAGGCCACGGGTTTTCTGACTCCTCCCCACACCTGGGTCACTACCCCTTTTGCTATACCTTCTGAGGTATTGACATAAAGATCAAAAGGGTTTTTTTTAGATCTGGTAGTGACAGTACTGGAGCCTGGATCAAGACTTCTTTTAATTTTGCAAATTTTTCTTGTTCTTCTGAGGAATATTCTGTCCCATTACTTCTCTCAGAGGTCCTCTCTAGTAATTTTTCACACAGAAATTTGGTTCTACTACTATAATCTGGAATCCATAATCTACAGAACCCCACTAACCCTAAAAATTGTCTTATTTCCCTCTTTGTTTTTGGTAGGGGAAGTTCTAGTATTCCTTTTATTCTTTCTGGGTCTAGTTTCTTTTCTCCTCCCTTTATGATGTGTCCTAAGTATTTCACCTCTTTCTCTATGAACTGAAGTTTATTCTTTGACACTCTCAACCCCTGTTCTCCCAAAAAATTTAACAACCTCTTAACTGTCTCTTTCTCTACTCCTGTTTGAGTTTTTCCTGCTACTAGTAGATCATCCACATACTGTAGGATGACAGTTCTTTTGTTTGGACTGAATTTCATCATTATGCTTTCCAGGGCTTGTCCAAAAAGGTTGGGTGCTTCAGAGAACCCCTGGGGTAGCACTGTCCATCTTAATTGTTGTTTTCTTCCTGTATCAGGATCCTCCCATTCGAATGCAAAAATATCCCGAGATCCCTCATCTAATGGGCACGCCCAAAATGCATCCTT
>NW_020957873.1:10975-19510 GCF_003031625.1 Empidonax traillii | reverse complement strand
TTCCAGGGCTTGTCCAAAAAGGTTGGGTGCTTCAGAGAACCCCTGGGGTAGCACTGTCCATCTTAATTGTTGTTTTCTTCCTGTATCAGGATCCTCCCATTCGAATGCAAAAATATCCCGAGATCCCTCATCTAATGGGCACGCCCAAAATGCATCCTTTAAATCAATTACAGAAAACCATTCACATTCCAGAGGTATTTTACTCATTATAGTATATGGATTAAGAACAACGAGGTGTCGTGTCTGAACTATTTTATTGATCTCACGTAAATCTTGAACTAATCGATATGTCCCATCACTTTTCTTTACTGGTAGGATGGGAGTATTATATGGTGACATGCAAAATTCTAACAGCCCATCCTGAATCAATTTCTTTATAATTTGGGATAATCCTTTTCTCCCCTCCAGGGAGATGGGGTACTGCCTAATCTGAACAGGGGCCTCTGTATATAGTTTTACTGAAAAAGGCTCTATTTTTAATCTTCCCCTATTACCATCTTCAGCCCATACCTGTGGATTTATACTTAGACCTTCGCTTAATACAAAAAGTTTAAGTTCTTCTCCTTGGGGTATTAACCCTATCCCCAATGGTCCCATTAAATCTCTCCCCAACAAATTTGTTCCGGCTTGGGGCACTATCAATAAATCCCTTTCCAGTATTTTCCCATTTCCCCGTATTAATACTGAGGGTGCTACAGAAACTTCAAATTTTTCTCCCTTAGCTCCCAGTGCAGTAACTTTCTGATCAGATACTTCTACTCCTAAAGGGGGCTGAGTTACGCATGTTCACTGAGCCCCTGAATCCACCAGAAAGGTGGTGTCTTCCTCCTGGGGTCCTAATTTCAGATTTAGCAAGGGCTCCCTTTCTGTTTCTAACCCCAGGAGGAAGAGGAGTCCCTGACACCCCTAATCTTAGCTCTCTTGTAGTTGGAAGACTTGGATATCTTGCTGTTGCTTTGGGCACTTATCGCGTGTGGGTTCGGGGACCCCCACGACGGACCTTGTGGCACATTTTGTATGGGAGAAAGGACACACACGAGATGTGACCTACAAAATGGCCTTTATTTGAACAAGGTGTCAGCTTATATGCATGGGGATACAGAAGTTTCGAGAACAGAGGTAGGACCTCTGCTTGGAACATCAAATCCCAGGGTTTAGTGATAAGGAAACTTGAAGGGATAGGCCAAGGGGATATATTTGGCCATATATGGAGAGGGGAGAACAAGGGAAGAAGTGGTGGGGGGCACAGAAAGGGGGTCTTCAGGGGTCCGTGAGAGTGCTTCTTATCTCTGGACCCATGCACATCCTGGAGCTGCAGCTGTCAAGGCACTCTTAGATGGATCTCTTCCTCTGGGGCCTCTCTGCAGCCTTCCTGCATCCTTCTCCATTGTCTATAGGCTCCTGCGGGCCCACTTCCCACATCTCCCCCTTTTCTGTTATTCAGGACTGGGAAAGCTTGGGAAAAACTTTTAGTCATTGATTTTTTAGCACAAAAAATTAGACAGGGAAGGAAGACAAGGATGAAGAAAGTGATAATTAGAAATAAAATGATTCCTTTTACAACCTTGTTGACCCAATCAGAAAGGGAAGTGAAACCAACTAAAGAGACCTGAAAACCCTTTGTCTTGGTTTATGGTGATGTCACTAACAAGTTGTTTTAGAGTGTTAATGCTTCGGTACACACTCTCAGTGTGGTCTGAGAAGTTCAGACAACACAGCCCTTCAAATTCTTGGCAACCGTGGCCATGGGCAAGAAGTAAAAAGTCGATGGCTGCTCTATTCTGGAGAGTAGCTTCTTTGATCTTCAGGGTGTCTGCTATCAGGCCCTCAATGGCTAGAGAGGTGGCATTGGCTTCTTTGGCCACCCAGCAGGCCATGTGGGCTAGAGTGGAGAGGGCTTTGGCTGTACCAATGTTGGTGAAACAGGAAGGGTTAATCGAAACACTTTTACTGTAAACCCATAAGAGCCCCCCTACCCTCCTGTACGACTTATAGTTTACTGAAAGCTATATTTCGTTTACTGTAAGCTACATTTCGTACAGAAAGACTTTGTCCCGTGCTGGGCATCAGACCTTAAAGGAACCACAACAAACACTGGACAAAGAACCCAACGCCCATAAATCTCATCCAGAGGAGCCAAGGTGACATTTGAATGAGTAGAGTGGGCCTAAAGCCAAAGGTTTCTTTAAGGCTGAGTGATCAGAACACAAGAACAATAGAAGGTACGAAAGGTCCCCGGGGTGACATGAGGATGAGGATTGGAAAAGCAGCCCCCAAGATGAAGGCAAACAGGAACTCCCACTAAAATATTCCTCAAAATGGAGACCACGCCTCAATCTCCTCCCAGACTCCACCTGCTATGAATATTGTAATCTAATGATGCAATAATATGAATATGTATGTGGTTATGTTGTAATCATTGCCAAACCTGTATAAAATACTCATTCTAACCTAACCTGCTGGGAACCTGTTTTCTCAGCACTAGCTGGCAGGCTGCCCGGCCGTTAAATAAATAAATAAATACCTTGCTGTTTAAAAGGCATAAAATTCTGTCTTTAAACAGTTTTTACTGCCTTTTTTTGGGCATCAATTTGGCGACCCAGGTGGGACTTCTATCCCTCGGCTGTGACATCCATTGAAGGTCAGGAGCCCTTCCCAGGCGCGTGAAAGGTAAGCTTTTACCTATAAAGGGGGGCTCCTGTCTTTGTTGGCTTCTCGCAGGGGTGGATAAAATTCCCATAATCAAAGGTATTTATTCTGGTTTTAACTTGCATGCACTGGTGTCTGTAATAAGGTGTTCTATCACATGGACAGGACGCTGCTGTTATCATGTAGAACACGCCATAAGAAGGACGCTTCTTTGGTCTGTTTGGGAGAACTGAGAAATCGGTTTTCCTTCTGTTTGGAGACTACCCCATAGTTTCCTCCTGGTATCTGGTTCAGCTGAATATCTGGGAGAACTGAGAAATCGTTTTCCTTCTGTTGGGAGACTACCCCATAGTTTCCTCCTGGTTTCTGGTTTGGATAAGGATTCTGGGCCTGACACGTGTCGTATTGTCTTGTCTTATATGTAGTTATTGTGCTGAATTTATTTAGTATTACACTGTCTTTTGTTATATGTGGTTTGCGTCTCATGAATACAACAAAAAAAAACAAGTTCTGGCATTTCACGGTCTGTGGCCAACAAAGCAAACATCTCATTAAGAGGTTTTTTTTTTTTTAGGTTTGAGTTATTATATGGAGGGCAGTTTTGAACAATTGACAAACCAAACCACCTTATGAACTGGGGTTTGGGGCACTGTTATTGTGTTAATAGTTTTGTGTGTGTGTTTATAGTTTTGTGTGTGTGTTTATTATCATTTTGTGTTGTCTTGTTTGTTTTTGGAACAACTGATATACCTTGCTTACCTTGAAGCATTCAGGTACACATAGTTAAAGGTCTTATCATGCCAAGAATTGCTATATGGGAAGCAGTGCTGAACAGTTAACTATAACCACACCACATTGAATAAGCAGGAATTAGTGCCAAAAAGTGATGAATTTATTCAAGTAATGGGAACTACAGGCCAATCAGAAAAAGCTTTCTTTTTGAAACCCCTAAAATATAAAATTGGAAAACAAATGGGAATTTACCAATTCTTATATTTGCCTAATTCTCCAAAACCTCTTCTAGGTAGAGACTTGCTAGAAAATCTGGGAGTTGTATTAAAATTTGCTAAAAGCAAACTTGAATTTCAAGCATGGAGAGAGACTAGCAGGTTATGCAATAACCACAACAGAACAGGTAATCGAATCGAACCCTTTGCCTACAGGAACCTCAACACAAAAAGCGGAAATGAAAGCTCTGACCCGAGCTCTTGAACTAGCAGAAGGACAACGGATTAACATTTGGACAGATTCTAAATATACTTTCTCCGTTGTGCATGCTCATGTTGCAATATGGAAGGAAAAAGGACTGCTGGCGACCCAAGGAAAAGCTGCAAAACATGCTGAGGAAATCCTACAGTTGTTGGAAGCCATCCAACTCCCAAAACAAGTTCCCATAATGCATTGCAAGGGACACCTGAAAGGTAACACCATTCCAGAAATAGGTAACCAGAGAGCTAATGCAGAAGCTAAAGTAGCTGCTGCAAGAACTAATGAGGTAACTATATCAATTTTAGTTCCTTAAGACCTTAAAGAAACCCTTGGCTTTAGGCCCACTCTACTCATTCAAATGTCACCTTGGCTCCTCTGGATGAGATTTATGGGCGTTGGGTTCTTTGTCCAGTGTTTGTTGTGGTTCCTTTAAGGTCTGATGCCCAGCATGGGACAAAGTCTTCCTGTACGAAATGTAGCTTACAATAAACAAAAAATAGCTTTTGGTAAACTATAAGTCATACAGGGGGGTAGGGGGGTTCTTACGGGTTTACAGTAAAAGTGTTTCGATTAACCCTTCCTGTTTCACCCTAGCACTTCCTAACGAGCCCGACCGACACCGCACTCACCTTAACCGGTTCTGAGGGAAAGCCAGGCCTGGGAAAGCCTGGAAAAGCCTGGGCAGCAAACAGCCAAGTAGCTCTCCTGGAGGCTCTTATATAGCCATCCCTAGCCCTTGCTAACGAGCCCGACCAACCCCGCACTGGCGTAACCAGTTCCAAAGGGGGAGACGGGCCTGGGAATACATGGGAAAGCATGGGCAGCAAATGGCAAGGTAGCTCTCCTGGAGGCTCTTATATAGACACCCCAAGCACTTTCTAAGGAACCGGACCCACCCCGCACTCGCCTTAATCTGTTCCGAGGAGGAGCGAAGCCTGGGAAAGCCTGGGAAAGCCTGGGCAGCAAACGGCTAAGTAACTCTCCTGGAGGCTCTTATATAAACGCCGTTAGCACTTGCTAACAAACCCGACCCACCCCTTACTCCCCCCGTTATTGGTTCCGAGGAAGAGCCAAGCCTGGGAAAGCCTGGGAAAGCCTGGGCAGCAAACGACCAAGTACCTCTCCTGGAGGATCTTATACAGACGCCTCTAGAACTCGCTAAGGAGCCCAACCCACCTCGCACTCTCCTTAATCGGTTCCTTGGAGGAGCCGGGCCTGGGAAAGCCTGGGAAAGCTTGGGCAGCAAACGGCAGTGTAGCCCTCCTGGAGGTTGTTATATAGCCTCCCCTAGCACTCGCTAACGAGCCCAACCTTCCCTGCACTTGCCTACATTGGTTCCGAGGCGGAACCAGGCTTGGGAAAGTCAGGGAAAGCCTAGCATCAAATAGCCAAGTAGCTCTCCTAGAGGCTCTTATATAGCCACCCTGAGCACTCGCTAACGAGCCCGACCCACCCCTCCCTCGCTTTCAAGGGTTGTGAGGAAGAGCCAAACCTGGGAAAGCCTGGGAAAGCCTGAGCAGCAAACGGCTAAGTAGCTCTCCTGGAGGATCTTTTATAGTCACCCCTAGCCCTTCCTAAAGAGCCCGACCAACCCCGCATTCGCCTAACCGGTTCCAAAGAGGGAACAGGGCCTGGGAAAGCTTGGGAAAGCATGGGAAGCAAACGGCCAAGTAGCTCTCCTGGAGGTTCTTATATAGCCGCCTCTAACACTTGCTAACAAGCCCGACCCACCCCGCACTCCCCTTAATCGGTTCCAAGGAGGTGCCAGGCCTGGGAAAGCCTGGGAAAGCCTGGGCAGCAAATGGCCAAGGAGCTCTCCTGAAGGCTCTTATATAGCCATCCCTAGCCCTTGCTAACGAGCCCGACCGAACCCGCACTCGCCTTCATCGGTTCCGAGGAGAAGCCAAGCCTGTGAAAGTCTGGGAAAGCCTGGGCAGCAAACGGCCAAGTAGCTCTCCTGGAGGCTCTTATATAGCCGCCCCTAGCACTTGCTAACAAGCCCGACCAACCCCGCATTCCCCTAATCAGTTCCAAGGAGGAACCTGGCCTGGGAAAGCCTGGGAAAGCCTGCGCAGCAAACAGCCATGTAGTTCTCTTGGAGACTCTTATATAGCCGCCCCTAGCCCTAGCTAACGAGCCCGACCGACCCCGCACTCGCCTAACCGGTTCCAAAGGGGAAGTCGGGCCTGGGAATGCATAGGAAAGCATGGGCAGTATATGG
This sequence comes from Empidonax traillii, assembly GCF_003031625.1. NCBI lineage: Eukaryota > Metazoa > Chordata > Aves > Passeriformes > Tyrannidae > Empidonax > Empidonax traillii. Next base: position 13,431 of record NW_020957873.1, on the reverse strand, counting down.
CAACGTACCTCACCTGGAGGCTCTTATATAGCCGCCCCTAGCACTTGCTAACGAGCCCGACCCACCCCGCACTCGCCTTAATTGGTTCCGAGGAGGAGCCAAGCCTGGGAAGGCCTGGGAAAGCCTGGGAAAGCCTGGACAGCAAACAGCCAAGTAGCTCTCCTGGAGGCTCTTATATAGTCGTCCCTACCCCTTGCAAACGAGCCCGACTGACCCCGCACTTCCCTAACCAGTTCCGAAGAAGGAGCTGGGCCTGGGAATGCATGGGAAAGAATGGGCAGTAAATGGCAAGGTACCTCTCCTGGAGGCTCTTATATAACCGCCCGTAGCACTTGCTAACGAGCCCGACGCACACCGCACTCGCCTGCACCGGTTCTGAGGAGGAGCCATGGCTGGGAAAGCCTGTGAAAGCTTGGGCAGCAAACGGCCAAGAAGCTCTCCTGGAGGCTCTTATATAGCCTCCCCTAGCACTTGCTAACGAGCCCGACCCACACCGCACTCTCCTTAATTGGTTCGAGGAGGAGCCAGGTCTAGGAAAGCCTGGGCAGAAAATGACCAAGTAGACCTCCTGGAGGCTCTTATATAGCTGCCTGTAGCACTCGCTAACAGGCCCGACCCACCCCGCACTAACCTTCATCGATTCTGATGAGGAGCCAAGCCTGGGAAAGCCTGGGCAGCAAATGGCCAAGGAGCTCTCCTAGAGGCTCTTATATAGCCGCCCCTAGCACTTGCTAACGAGCCCGACCCACCCCGCACTCGCCTTAATTGGTTCCGAGGAGGAGCCAAGCCTGGGAAGGCCTGGGAAAGCCTGGACAGCAAACAGCCAAGTAGCTCTCCTGGAGGCTCTTATATAGTTGTCCCTACCCCTTGCAAACGAGCCCGACTGACCCCGCACTTCCCTAACCAGTTCCGAAGAAGGAGCTGGGCCTGGGAATGCATGGGAAAGAATGGGCAGTAAATGGCAAGGTACCTCTCCTGGAGGCTCATTTATAGACACCCCTAGCCCTTCCTAACGAGCCCGACAGACCCCGCACTCGCCTGTTTCAAAACAAGGGAGCCGAGCCTGGGAAAGCATGGGAAAGCCAGGGCAACAAACGGCCAATAGCTCTACTGGAGGTTCTTATATAACCGTCCCTAACACTTGCTAACGAGCCCAAGCCACCCCGCACTCCCCATAATGGGTTCCGTGGATGAGTCGGGTCTGCGAAAGCCTGGGAAAGCGTGGGAAGCAAACAGCCAAGTAGCTCTCCTGGAGGCTCTTATTTAGCTGCCCCAAGCACTTTCTAAGGAGTCCGACCCCCCTCGCACTCACCCTAATCGGTTCCGAGGGGGAGTCAAGTCTAGAAAAGCCTGGAAAAGCCTGGGAAAGCCAGGGCAGCAAACAGTCAAGAAGCTCTCTTGGACGCTCTTATATAGCCGCCCCTCGCACTTGCTAATGAGCCCGGCCCACCCCACACTCGCCTTCAATGGTTCCAAGGAGGAACCAAGCCTGGGAAAGCCTGGGAAAGCCTTGGCAGCAAATGGCCAAGTAGCTCTCCAGGAGGCTCTTATATAGCTGCCCCTAGAACTTGCTAATGAGCTCGACCCACCCCGCACTCGCCTTCAACTTTTTGGAAGAGGAGCCAGGCCTGGGAAAGCCTGGGCAGTAAATGGCCAAGTACCCCACCTAGAGGCTCTTACATAGCCGGCCCTAGCACTCGCGTATGAGCCCGACCCACACAGCACTCGCCTTAATCGGTTCCTAGGAGAAGCCAAGCCTGGGAAAGACTGGGAAAGCCTGGGAAGCAAACGTTAAGGTACCTCTCAAGGAGTCTCTGCTATAGCCACCTCTAGCACTCGCTAACAAGCCCGACCCACCTCGCACTCGCCTTCATCGGTTCCGAGGAGCAGCCAAGCCTGACAAAGCCTGGGAAAGCCTGGGCAGCAAACGGCCATTTAGTTCTACTGGAGGCTCTTATATAGCGGCCCCTAGTACTTGCTAAGGCTCTCGACCAATCCCGCATTCACCCTAATCGGTTCCGTGAAAGAGCCAAGCCAGGGAAAGCCTGGGAAAGCTTTGACAGAAAATGGCCAAAAAGCTCTCCTGGAGGCTCTTACATAGCCGCCCCAAGGTCTTGCTAACGAGCCCGACCCGCCCTGCACTCACCCTAATCAGTTCCGAGGTGGAGCCAGGCCTGGGAAAACCTGGGAAAGCCTGGGGAGCAAACGGCCAAGTAGGTCCCCTGGAGGCTCGTATATAGCCGCCCCTAGCACTTGCTAAGGAGCCCGTCCCGTCCCGCTCTCCCCTAATCGGTTCAGAGGAGTAGCCAGGTCTGGGAAATCCTGAGAAAGCCTAGGCATCAAACGGCCAAGTGTCCCTCCTGGAGGCTTGTATATAGCCGCCCCTAGCACTAGCTTAGGAGCCCGACTGGCTCCGCACTCACCTTAATCGGTTCAGAAAAGGAGCCAAGCCCGGA
>NW_020957873.1:6919-9560 GCF_003031625.1 Empidonax traillii | reverse complement strand
TATAGCCTCCCCTAGCAGTTGCTAACGAGCCTGACCCACCCCTCACTCACCTTAATGGGATCTGAAGAGGAATTAAGATTGGGAAAGCCTGGGCAAGCCTGGGCAGCAAATGGCAAAGTAGCTCTCCTGGAGGCTCTTACATAGCCTCCCCTAGCAGTTGCTAACGAGCCTGACCCACCCCTCACTCACCTTAATGGGATCTGAGGAGGAATCAAGTCTTGGAAAACCTGGGAAGCAAATGGCCAAGTAGCACTCCTGGAGGCTATTATATAGCCTCCTCTAGCAGTTGCTAACGAGCCTGACCCAACCCTCACTCACCTTAATGGGATCTGAGGAGGAATCGGGCCTGGGAAAGCCTGGGAAAGCTTGGGCACCAAATGGCCAAGTAGCTCTCCTAGAGGCTCTTCTATAGCCTCCCCTAGCAGTTGCTAACGAGCCTGACCCACCCCTCACTCACCTTAATGGGATCTGAGGAGGAATTGGTTCTTAGAAAGCATGGGAAAGCCTGGGCAGCAAATGGCCAAGTAGCTCTCCTGGAGGCTCTTATATAGCCTCCCCTAGCAGTTGCTAACGAGCCTGACCCACCCCTCACTCACCTTAATGGGATCTGAGGAGGAATCGGGCCTGGGAAATCCCGAGAAAGCCTGGGAAGCAAATGGCAAAGTAGCTGTCCTGGAGGCTCTTCTATAGTCTCCGCTAGCAGTTGCTAACGAGCCTGACCCACCCCTCACTCACCTTAATGGGATCTGAGGAGGAATTGGTCCTGGGAAAGCCTGGGCAAGCCTGGGCAGCAAATGGCCAAGTAGCTCTCCTGGAGGCTCTTCTATAGCCTCCCCTAGCAGTTGCTAACGAGCCTGACCCACCCCTCACTCACCTTAATGGGATCTGAGGAGGAATTGGGCCTGGGAAAACCTGGGAATCAAATGGCCAAGTAGCTCTCCTGGAGGCTCTTCTATAGCCTCCCCTAGCAGTGTCTAACGAGCCTGACCCACCCCTCACTCACCTAATGGGATCTGAGGAGGAATCTGGCCTGGGCAAGCCTGGGCAGCAAATGGCCAAGTAGCACTCCTGGAGGCTCTTATATACCCTCCCCTAGCAGTTGCTAACGAGCCTGACCCACCCCTCACTCACCTTAATGGGATCTGAAGAGGAATTAAGATTGGGAAAGCCTGGGCAAGCCTGGGAAGCAAATGGCCAAGTAGCTCTCCTGGAGGCTCTTACATAGCCTCCCCTAGCAGTTGCTAACGAGCCTGACCCACCCCTCACTCACCTTAATGGGATCTGAGGAGGAATCGGGCCTGGGAAAGCCTGGGAAAGCCTGGGCAGCAAATGGCCAAGTAGCTCTCCTGGAGGCTCTTCTATAGCCTCCCCTAGCAGTTGCTAACGAGCCTGACCCACCCCTCACTCACCTTAATGAGATCTGAGGAGGAATCAGGTCTTGGAAAACCTGGGAAGAAAATGGCCAAGTAGCACTCCGAGAGGCTATTATATAGCCTCCTCTAGCAGTTGCTAACGAGCCTGACCCACCCCTCACTCACCTTAATGGGATCTGAGGAGGAATCGGGCCTGGGAAAGCCTGGGAAAGCTTGGGCAGCAAATGGCCAAGTAGCTCTCCTGGAGGCTCTTCTATAGCCTCCCCTAGCAGTTGCTAACGAGCCTGACCCACCCCTCACTCACCTTAATCGGATCTGAGGAGGAATTGGTCCTGGGAAAGCCTGGGCATCAAATGGCCAAGTAGCTCTCCTGGAGGCTAGTCTATAGCCTCCCCTAGCAGTTGCTAACGAGCCTGACCCACCCCTCACTCACCTTAATGGGATCTGAGGAGGAATCAAGCCTGGGAAAGCATGGGAAAGCCTGGGCAGCAAATGGCCAAGTAGCTCTCCTGGAGGCTCTTATATAGCCTCCCCTAGCAGTTGCTAACGAGCCTGACCCACCCCTCACTCACCTTAATGGGATCTGAGGAGGAGTCGAGCCTGGGCAAGCCTTGGCATCAAATGGCCAAGTAGCTCTCCTGGAGGCTCTTATATAGCCTCCCCTAGCAGTTGCTAACGAGCCTGACCGACCCCTCACTCACCTTAATGGGATCTGAGGAGGAATTGGTCCTGGGAAAGTCTGGGAAAGCCTTGCAGCAAATGGCCAAGTAGCTCTCCTGGAGGCTCTTATATAGCCTCCCCCAGCAGTTGCTAACGAGCCTTACCCACCCCTCACTCACCTAATCAGATCTGAGGAGAAATCGGGCCTGGGAAAGCCTGGGCAAGCCTGGGCAGCAAATGGCCAAGTAGCTCTCCTGGAGGCTCTTATATAGCCTCCCCTAGCAGTTGCTAATGAGCCTGACCCACCCCTCACTCACCTTAATGGGATCTGAGGAGGAATTAAGATTGGGAAAGCCTGGGCAAGCCTGGGCAGGAAATGGCCAAGTAGCTCTCCTGGAGGCTCTTCTATAGCCTCCCCTAGCAGTTGCTAACGAGCCTGACCCACCCCTCACTCACCTTAATGGGATCTGAGGAGGAATCGGGCCTGGGAAAGCCTGGGCAGCAAATGGCCAAGTAGCTCTCCTGGAGGCTCTTCTATAGCCTCCCCTAGCAGTTGCTAACGAGCCTGACCCACCCCTCACTCACCTTAATGGGATCTGAGGAGGAAT
>NW_020957873.1:0-1059 GCF_003031625.1 Empidonax traillii | reverse complement strand
AGCTCTCCTGGAGGCTCTTATATAGCCTCCCCTAGCAGTTGCTAACGAGCCTGACCCACCCCTCACTCACCTTAATCGGATCTGAGGAGGAATCAGGTCTGGGAAAGCCTGGGCAGCAAATGGCCAAGTAGCTCTCCTGGAGGCTATTATATAGCCTCCCCTAGCAGTTGCTAACGAGCCTGACCCACCCCTTACTCACCATAATGGGATCTGAGGAGGAATCGGGCCTGGGAAAGCCAGGGAAAGCCTGGGCAGCAAATGGCCAAGTAGCTCTCCTGGAGGCTCTTATATAGCCTCCCCAGCAGTTGCTAACGAGCCTGACCCACCCCTCACTCACCTTAATGGGATATGAGGAGGAATCGGGCCTGGGAAAACAGGGGAAGCAAATGGCCAAGTAGCTCTCCTGGAGGCTATTATATAGCCTCTCCTAGCATTTGCTAACGAGCCTGACTCACCCCTCACTCACCTTAATGGGATCTGAGGAGGAATCAGGTCTGGGAAAACCGGGGAAGCAAATGGCCAAGTAGCTCTCCTGGAGGCTATTATATAGCCTCCCCTAGCATTTGCTAATGAGCCTGACCCACCCCTCACTCACCATAATCGGATCTGAGGAGGAATCGGGCCTGGGAAAGCCAGGGAAAGCCTGGGCAGCAAATGGCCAAGTAGCTCTCCTGGAGGCTCTTACATAGCCGCCCCAAGGTCTTGCTAACGAGCCCGACCCGCCCTGCACTCACCCTAATCAGTTCCGAGGTGGAGCCAGGCCTGGGAAAACCTGGGAAAGCCTGGGGAGCAAACGGCCAAGTTGGTCCCCTGGAGGCTCGTATATAGCCGCCCCTAGCACTTGCTAAGGAGCCGAGCCTGTCCCGTCCCGCTCTCCCCTAATCGGTTCAGAGGAGTAGCCAGGTCTGGGAAATCCTGAGAAAGCCTAGGCATCAAACGGCCAAGTGTCCCTCCTGGAGGCTTGTATATAGCCGCCCCTAGCACTAGCTTAGGAGCCCGACTGGCTCCGCACTCACCTTAATCGGTTCAGAAAAGGAGCCAAGCCCGGAAAAGTTTGGA
>NW_020957872.1:18265-19521 GCF_003031625.1 Empidonax traillii | reverse complement strand
AAGACTGGATTTCCAAAGCAGGCTGGCAATGCAAAGAGCAGGAGTGTCCTGGTGTCACTGCAGGAGAGTTCCAGCCCTGCAGCAAGGGCACAGAAGAAGTGACCCAGTCCATGCAGTGGCCTCAGAAGATCCCACAGCATCCTGGAGATGCTGTCAGGGAGCCCAGCTCTGCTTCACAAGTTCCCAGTGCCTGTCCCTGTCTGTGCTCAAAGGGCTCCCACCCCCAGGACTGTGCTCAGAGAGCACTCAGGCCTTGCAGCCAGAAAGGGGCTCAGGAGGACAGTGTGGAAGTGCAAAGAGCAGCTCTGCAAAGCCCAAGCTCTGCTGCTCCCTGGCAGTGCTGCTGTGCTGGGATTCTTGTGCCCTTGCCCTTTGCAAATCCCCCCTGTCCTGCAGTGTGCTGTGCTTTAGGAACAGCTGAGAAGAAGAGTCTTGGACAACGAAGGCATTGCAGGGTCCTTTATTTTGTTTAAATACTCTCAGAGCACAAGTCATCATTTATAAAACTCTGGGTCAAATTTAATGGGTGGACAAGAAATTAGAAGGCATATACATATTATACTTAATAGCACAACAAATTTTTTCAAGAATCTTATGACCTCCCCCAAACACCTGGGCAGGAAGGCTGGGCCATTAAGGAACCCCCTTCTGAAAGTTCCACACCAGAACACAGGCACTTTATTGCTCCTGAAAAACATCCAGTCATCATTTCCCTTATGGCATCCCTGAGCTCCTGGTTCCTCAGGCTGTAAATGAGGGGGTTCAGGGCTGGAGGCACCACTGAGTACAGAACTGACAGGGCCAGATCCAGGAATGGGGAGGAGATGGAGGGGGGCTTCAGGTAGGCAAAGAATGAGGTGTTGATGAACATGGAGACCACGGCCAGGTGAGGGAGGCACGTGGAAAAGGCTTTGTGCCGTCCCTGATCAGATGGGATCCTCAGCACAGCCCTGAAGATCTGCACATAGGAGAAAAACATGAAAATGAAACAACCAAAACCTAAGGAACAACTTAATATAAGAAACCCAATCTCTCTAAGGTAGCCTGAGTGTGAGCAGGAGAGCTTGAGGATGTGAGGGATTTCACAGAAGAACTGGCCCAGGGCATTGCCCTGGCACAGGGGCAGGGAAAATGTATTGGCTGTGTGCAGCAGAGCAGTGAGAAACCCAGAGGCCCAGGCAGCTGCTGCCATGTGGGCACAAGCTCTGCTGCCCAGGAGGGTCCCGTAGTGCAGGGGTTTGCAGATGGCAACGTAG
>NW_020957872.1:13366-15306 GCF_003031625.1 Empidonax traillii | reverse complement strand
TCCTGCAGTGAGAGCTCAGTCCCCTCCCAGCCCAGGCTGCCTCTCACCTCTCTGCCTTCTCTCCTGTGCCCTGGGTGCTGCAGGCAGTGCCCTCAGCCCTGCTGGGCTGTGCAGAGGAGCTGCTCAGCAGCAGAGCTGTGTCTTTGAAGCTGTTCTTGGTTACCAGGAGCTCTCTGTGTGCCAGGAGCCTGGCCCAGCTCAGCAGCACAGCAACAGCCCCAGGCATTTCATCACCCTTGGGGGCTTTGGGGATGAGTCCCTGAACATCAGACCCTGAGGAGAGTTGCAGGAACCTCCTGAGAAACCAAAGTGAGATTCAAACTGTAAAGTTTCTTGTAGTGTTAATGGGTCCCACTGAGGGATCCAACTGAGAAAAGATCTTGTTAGAGCACAAACCTGGAAACTTTGATGAGAGATCAGAGAATCACAAAATCATCAAGGTTGGAAGAGACCTTTAGTATCTTTTTGTCCAATTGTCAACCAGAACTACCATAATCATTCTTAAACCATATACAGATGCTATCTGAATGCTTCCAGAGACTTAATGACTTTTCTAGGAATCTTTTTCCAGTATCTATACAATTAGTGAAAATGAATCTAGAGGCTCAAGATACACTGTTTCTAAAAATGGCACTAAAACAATCAAAGATTGTCAAGAAATATCAAAGTCCCTCAAAGATCCCACTTCAATGGACATGAGTAAACAGTGTCGCAATGTAGGATCCAACATGTACAACAAATCCCTACCAACTGAAGTCCTGGCAGTGCAACCACAACAGAAGGAGGCTCCGTGTCACCACTGCACACAAACAGGACATTGTAAAAGGGATTGCCCTCAGCTGAAAAGAAGAGCACCCACAGTACCACCCAGCTTGTGTCCCCGATGCCAAAGGGATTGCCCTGGGCCATTGACTGTAGATCACTCTTGGACAGAGAGGGGAGGCCGCTTTCACCAAAAGCTGCACAAAGGCTGACCTCGATTTCGGGAAATGGGGAGCTGAGCACGAAGGGCAGAGATGATAAAAAATGCCCCACAAGTCAAGCACACCCAGCTGCTCCCATCACTCCCAGACAGAGACCCAGAGCAAGTGTCTCTGGGGTGGAGTTGGCCTCTCCCCATCAACTCACAGTAGGCAGTGACAACTACCAAATAGTTCGCATGAGACCAACAAATAACCTGCTGGAAAATACATTTTAACTGGGACTGCTCCATCTAATAATACAGGATTAACAGTTATCCCACAGTCAGTGACTGTAGACAACCCTAAGGCGTTAGAAATGACTGCAAAAGCTCTATTTCCACCCGTGCAGCCAGACACAGAAACACCCATTGCCAATTTAACCCCCATTGCTGTAGGGGGGGACACTTTGGACTCTGTGCTGATGGTCCAGTGGTCACAGTCCATTTTACTCCATCAGCCAATGCCAACCTGCAGGGTATTTTTTCCCAACACTGACCAATGTGCTCCAGTTCAAGGTCTTACAGACACAGGAGCAGACGTCACAATCTTTGCAGAGAGCGACTGGCCGAAGGAATGGAGCACTACGGAGCCCTGCATCGACATCAAAGGGGTAGGAGGAGCCCAGACACCACTCCAAAGTGTCTCCACTTTACTGATCAAAGGACCAGAAGGTAAAACTGCCTCAGCAAAGCCCTCTGTCCTTAATAACCCAATGACCCTCTGGGGCAGAGATATGATAGGACAATGGGGAGTCCAACTAACTCCCTCAAATTTAGTTTAAAGGCCACTGGTGAGCTGCAATCTCCTTATCCCTCCGTTTGCCAAAGAGTCGTTGCAGACGTGTTATCACCAACCCATCGACAGTGTCCCGATACCATCGTATCTCACTCTAGGGACGATCTCTTGCTGGCAGCGCAATCCGAGGGACAACTCCTGCAAGTGCATTTGTCTGTGAAAACTGCACTATTGACACATGGT
>NW_020957872.1:8390-10518 GCF_003031625.1 Empidonax traillii | reverse complement strand
AAAGCCTGTAACCTTTGGCTTTGAGGTTCAGTTGGTGGGGCACCTGGGCACTCCACGGGCAGCAAGAGCTTTCTGTCCTGCCACCTTTTGTCTGGGAAGAATGTTTGACCATATTCAATTTTGGGAGTCTCACCAGCAAGTTCAGTGCAGGGCTCCTGTCCCAGTTTAAAAGAGACACAGGTGTTTTTCTGAGGATGAGTTAAAAGAAAAGATCAAAACTCCTCCCTGTAAGCAATAAAAATCTAGAAGTAGGAGGCTCCGGTTGAAGGAAAACAAATTATGGAAAAGGAAAAATAACAGCCCTTTATTAAAAGATATGTGTGTATTGGAAGAAACAATGAAAGAAAACAAGTAAAATAACCAATCAATACTTCTATACCCACCAAAAATCCCCGTCAAAACAAACCAATAAACAAGCAAAGGACAAAAAGTAAACAATTCATTTTGTGCCCTTTGGTGCAATTCTAACCACAGGCAACAGGGGGTGCCGTTGGGTCACTAAAGCTGCAGAACTTGTAGTGTCCTGTGCCAGTCACCAGGGGGCGCTGTTGGATCACTGGAGATGCTGAGCCTGCAGTTCTTTATGATGGCCAGCAGGGGGCGCTGTGGAATCACTGGTCATTGCCAAGTGGGGGTAACATCCTCTGGGGTGTGTTGGAGAAACCGAAAATGGGTTTCCCTCCCCTTCCCCACACACACTGGAAAAGGGGAGAGAGAGACGGGGGAGAGAAAAAACAAAAAAAAGTCTCCCAAAATGTGGAAAAAACCTCACTCTTTTCGGCTGGTCGAATCGTGAGGTTAAGTTTTCCTTCTCCCTTTGATGTGCACAAGGACCACTGCTAAGAAAAGACATCAGTGGGAATGGGGAAGGGGAAAAAAACCTTCCCAAAATAGTTCCTCTCCGATGAAAATTCAAGGAGGTTCCACAGCAGGCAACCAGGCTGAGAACAAAAAAACAATACTGAGATCTCCTCTGACCTTGTTCCAGCCTCAGCAGAAAGCCCGAACTCCTGCCCCCATTTCCCAGGGAATGAGGAAGAAAAAAAAAAAAAAAAAGCAACAAAAAAAGAAGAGCCCCTAACCCCTGTTTCCCAGGAGATGAGTTTCTGAGCCCTTAACAAGAAAACAGGTTCCTTTCTGCTACTTAAGTGCCCCCCCTTAACAGCTCTGCATGCAGTGGGCAGAGGGGAGGGAAAAAAATTCCTGCTGAGTTTCTAAGAACCAGCAAAACCATGACCAGGACCCTCCAGTTTGCAACACTCCAAAGAGCGTCACTGATGCCCAGGACAATTCTGATCCCCCTCAACAAACACTCCTCCAGCTGTGACCCTTGTCTGGTGGGAAACACAAAGGGATGTGTGGGAGGGTTTCACTGAGAACAGGGAGAATTTTGGAGAGGGAGCTTTACACACCCAGACCTTGATGTGTCCACACATCTGTCCCTGGGTGTGGGTGTGAATTGACTGTGGTGTGAGTGTTGTTATTGGGAATCCATAATTCAGTCACTGTTCAGTTGCACAAATTATATTGAATCACTTGTTAACTGTTAAATGCTGCTAATCTCTTTTGCCCCCTTATCTTTCTGTTCAAATCCTTTGCACCCTGACTCTTTATATCCCAAGGCTCTGTGTAAATCACTCCCTTTCATAGAAAATTATATTTTCTTGACTTCCACTTTAAAATCTTCCTCCTCAGCTAAACTACAAATTAACTCCAATTAGTTGTTGAAGACTTGAAGACACGAAGACAATTAAAGAAAAAAAAAATTTGGTTTTCTGTATTTTAATGAGCCCCACAGTGTGTTTACGGACAAATTCATTTTCCTCAAGTACAGAGAGAAGATTGAAGAAGCTGCTCAAGAAGTCAGAAGCCAAACTGCCAGTCCCTTGAAGCATTGCTGGGCCCCACTGAGGGCAGGCACTGACAAAGCCTCCCCAGAGACTCCTGAGAGCAGATCCTTGCAGGCCAGGAGTGCAGGCACACAAAGGCTCTGGGCAGTGTCACAATGGTCCCCTGATTCCATGAGACAACATTCCTAATTTACTGTCCAGACCAGAGGGAAATCACAGGAAGGGCCATGGTTTGTCAGGACTTGCTTTATCTGAGTGAGCCCCGGGGGGCTTTTGGT
>NW_020957872.1:5183-6439 GCF_003031625.1 Empidonax traillii | reverse complement strand
GGGCTCCTGCAGGGCTGGGAAGCCGGGCTGTGCCCCCCAGGCTGCCCCAAGCTGTCCTGCAGAGCAGGGTCCTGCAGCCCAGGGGCTGTGCCGGGGCAGCAGCTCTGCCACCTGCCAGGGGCAGCCTCAGCCGGGCTGGGGAGCTCCCTCAGGGCTGGGCAGGGGCTGTGGGGGGAAAGAGCAAAGCCTGGCAGGCCTGGGCAGGTTTCTTCCCTGATCAGCTGAGAGTTTCCTGGGGCAGGGCTGCTCACACAACCAGAGCAGCCCAGCACATTTTCCAGGGCATCCTTCAAGGGGAAGGTCCAAGGAGGGATTTCTCTCAAACTCTCAAGCCACATGCCTGGTGATTTGAGTTGCAGAGGGACCTCCGAGGAGCTGCACAGGGCTGAGAACACCTTCCTGGCACTGCTGGTGTGTGGCAGGTGGCCCAGCTGGCTCAGGGTGAGGCTGCCCTGAGTGCCCAGTGGGCTCTGCCATGGCCTCTCCCAGCTGGCCCCTCCCTGTGCATTCCCTGTTTCTCAGCTTGCCCAGTGCAGAGGGGCAGAGCTGCTGTGCCAGCCCAGGAGATGCTGTTGGGGTGGTGAGATGAGCCACGGGTGTCCTTGGCTACAAGGGGGGTGCTGAACCCTTGAGACAGGCTGAGACACTGAGGGGTGTGGGATGGATCCCTCTGCTCTCAGCAGTGTCTGGGGGCTTTGCAGACCAAACTGGGAGTGTGATCAATCTCCGTATGAGGAAGGAGCAAACCCAGGGCAGTTGGGAACAAGAGAGAAGGACAGAGCAGCTCCCCTCACTCTGCACTAAGCCCCAGACAATCCTCCTGCCTGGAAGGACCTGCTCTGTTCTCCCTGAGCAGATCAGAAGTACTGAGGGGTTCTGACAACCAGGAACACTTCTCAGGAGAGATGAGGGAATTTGTAGAAGAAAAACCCAACTGAAGAGGTGGGGTAGTGTAGCAAGGAGAGCTTATTTGGAAATGGCTTTGATTTTTCTCAGGAATTTCTTTGCTAACATATTGCTGATGTTTCCTCCTTGAACAGGTGCCCACATCCAGAGGCAGCAAATGCCCAACAGCAGCTCCATGGCCCAGTTCCTGCTGCTGGCATTCTCAGACAGGCGGGAGCTGCAGCTGCTGCACTTCTGGCTCTTCCTGGGCATCTCCCTGGCTGCCCTCCTGGGCAACAGCCTCATCCTCAGCGCCGTAGCCTGCGACCAGCACCTGCACACCCCCAGGGACTTCTTCCTGCTGCACCTCT
>NW_020957872.1:0-1769 GCF_003031625.1 Empidonax traillii | reverse complement strand
AAGGGCTCTGGCAGGGCTGCAAGGCCCAAAGGCACCCAGGCCTTTGTGCCCTTGGCTCTGGCAGCTGCCTCTGCCCCTCAGGCCACCACAAGACACTTTCCTGGCAGCTTCTGCCCTTGGGTTCTGCCTCGCCCCTCCCTGAGCAGCCTGGCAGGGCTTGCCCAGTTTTGGGCCTTGGTTGTTGCTCCCTCTCCAATCCCACTGCCCCTCAAACAGCCCTGAGCCCCCCGGCAGGGACAGGATCTGCTGGGCCAGGGCCTGAGGCTCAGCCTTGGCCTTTGTGCTCCCCAAAACCAAGGCAGGCTTTGCTCAGCATTGCAGGGGCCTGCCCAGAGCCTTTGTCTGCCTGCACTCCTGGCCTGCAAGGATCTGCTCTCAGGAGTCCCTGCGGAGGCTTTGCCACAGAACCTTTAGGATGCAAGAGGGTCAGGGTGCAAGGATTTGGTCACAAAGATAAGGGGGCAAAAGTGTTTAATATCATATAATTTTTGACCAACTAATTGTTATCAAGGGATTCAACATATTTTGTTACAATTGAACAGTCACTGAATTATAGATTCCCAATAACAACACTCACACCACAGTCAATTCATACTCACACCCAGGCAGAGATGTGTGGACACATCATGATCTGGGTGTGTAAAGGTCCCTCTCCAAAATTCCCCCTGTTTGTCAGTGAAATCCTCCAACACATCCCTTTGTGTTTCCCAACAGACAAGGTTCCACGAGGCCCTTCAGGGTCACAATGGCCCATTTAATCCATGAGTTTCCACAATGACCCCCTGATGCCAGGAGTTTCTTTGCTTTTTATGTTACTGCTCTGCTCTGCCCTGGGGCGGCCTCACCTGCAGTTTTGGGGGACACAATGGAAGGGAGAGATTGAACCATTAGTGAGTGTCCAGAGGAGGCAGGGACTGGGAAATGGCAAAGGAGATGAGAAAGGGCCTGGAGGGGAAGGTGTGTGAGGACACTGAGGGCACTTGGTGTGTTCAGCTGGAGAAGAGGAGACTGAGGGGAGACCTCACTGCAGTCACAACTTCCTGGGCAGGGGCAGAGGAGGGGCAGGACTGAGCTCTGCTCTGGGGGGACCAGGGACAGGACTGAGGGAATGGCCTGGAGTTGTTTCAGGCCAGGGTCAGGTTGGATCTTGGGAAAGGGTTCTTCCCCCAGAGAGTGGACAAGGATGTGACAGAGAAGCTGGTAACTGGCCTGGACATTTGGGAGGAGCAGTCAGTCCCTTCATACCAGAGCAGTCCAGTCCCCTTTCCTACAGGCAGCTTCTTCTAACAGAGCCCTTCTTGGGGTTTATGTGTGGAGATTCCTGCCTTGGCTGGGGAAACCCTGCAAGGACACTCCTCAAGCTTGAGCAAAAGAAATCTGAGTCTGGGTGAGTGACATCAGATCTCTATGTAATAATTATTTCTTTTTGTTAATTTTAATATAATTATTTCACGAATTCTTTCAATATACTGCAGATCTTATACTCTAGCACCAGCAGTTTTAGCCTTTACACTATATTGTAAAAAATTGATTAATATTTTTTGTCTGATTATTTGTAAGATTAAACCATTTTTTTTATATAAATAATCTTCTTTTGCCAATCATTAAAGCCTGTGGGACAAAAGTGGCTCAATCACACTTCTATCATTCATTACATTTAATTTCTTGACAAAATCTGAGGCCCTTATTCCTTGAGGTCCCACGGTGTGACAATGGCTCCTTAATTCCATGAGCTTGCACTGTTTCCAGCGTTCTTTGGCTCCATAAGG
>NW_020957871.1:17795-19538 GCF_003031625.1 Empidonax traillii | reverse complement strand
CCCCCCCCCCCCCCCCCCCCTCCCCAAATTATTCCTTTATTCTCCGATTTTCCATAATTCAGGTCTGGAATTCCGGGCGGGATCAGCTCCCACCTGCACACACCTGGAGGAGGCACCGGGGCCAGGTGGGGGGGACACCTGCAGGGGGGGCAGCCAGGGAGGGGCACCTGGTGGGGGTCACCTGGGGCTGGGACAGCCAGGGAATGATACCTGGGATACACCTGGACAGGCACAGCCAGGTAACAACACCTTGAACAGGCACAGCCAGGTAACAACACCTGGGGGTCACCTGGGACACACCTGGACAGGCACATCCAGGTAACCCCACCTGGGGTCACCTGGGACAGTCACAGTCAGGTAACCAGTCCTGGGGACTTTCCAAGGGCTCCAGGTGTTCCTTGGGAAAGGCACAGCCAGGTAACCACACCTGGGGGTCACCTGGGACAGGCACAGCCACACCTGGAACAGGCACAGCCAGGTAACCACACCTGGGGGCTCCCAGGTGTTGCCAGCTCTCTGTCCATGTCCTTGTGCTGGGAGTGGGGATTGTCCATGTTCTCCAGCTGTCCCAGGTGTCCCAGCTGCTCCAGGTATTCCAGGTATCCCAGGTTCTCCATGTTCTCCAGGTGTCCCAGCTGTTCCAGGTTCTCCAGGTCCTCCATGCTCTCCAAGTGTTCCAGGTTCTCCAGGTATTCCATGTTCTCCAGGTGTCCCATGTTCTCCAGGTGTTCCATGCTCTCCAGGTGTCCCAGGTTCTCCAGGTATTCCATGTTCTCCAGGTGTTCCATGCTCTCCAGGTGTCCCAAGTTCTCCAGCTGTTCCATGTTCTCCATGTTCTCCAGCTGTCCCAGGTGTTCCAGGTGCCCCTATTTGAGGATGACGTGGTAGCTGTCGCTGCTTTCGGCTGCAAGGAGGGCACAGGTGAGGCCGGGGCAGGTGAGGGGGCTGTGCCCCCACCCCCCCCAGGTGCTCACACACCTTTCATGGTGTCCAGCACGAAGCAGGACTCGTCCGGGAAGTTCTGGATCATCTGGGAAAGGAACCGGAACAGAGGGATGGGGGGAGGATTGGGGGGACAAAGGGGCCCAGGTGGGAGCTCAGGTGGGAGCTCAGGTGTGTCCCAGGTGTATCCCAGGTATATCCAGGTGTGTCCAGGTGTATCCCAGGTGTTTCCAGGTGTGCCCAGGTGTACCCTGGGTGTCCCAGGTATATCCCAAGTGTATCCCAGGTGTGCCCAGGTATACCTAGGTGTATCCCAGGTATATCCAGGTGTATCCCAGGTGTCCCCAGGTGTGCCCAGGTATATCCCAGGTGAGCCCAGGTGCGCTACCTCGTTGCTGACCAGGACGTGGATGCCGGTGGGTCCCTGTTTGTAGATCTGCTGGATCTGGTGGGCGGAGACGCGGAACAGCTGCGCCAGCTTCTCGGAGAGCTCGGCCGCCGTCAGCTCCTCCAGGTACACCGCGTGGTACACTGGGGACAGGGGACACACCTGAGCCCCCCCAGGTGAGCCCCACCTGCCCCAGGTGTGCCCCAGCCCCCCCAGGTGAGCCCCACCTGCCCCAGGTGTGGTCTCTCTCCCCCCCCTCACCAAAGAAGGTCCCGGCGCTGCCGTCACCCTCGTCGGGCTCGTGCTGGGGGTCCCTCACCTGCTGCGACTCCTGACACACGTAGATGGTCAGGCGGGGCCTCACCAGCCTGGACAGGTGAGGGACAGGTGAGAGGGGACAGGGAAGGGACATT
>NW_020957871.1:11599-15675 GCF_003031625.1 Empidonax traillii | reverse complement strand
TCCCAGTCCCTCCCAGCACTCCCAGTCCATCCTGGTGTTCCCAGTCCCCTCCCAGCACTCCCAGTTCATCCCATCATTCCCAGTCCCTCCCAGCACTCCCAGTTCATCCCATCATTCCCAGTCCCTCCCAGCATTCCCAGTCCATTCCAGCACTCCCAGTCCACCCCAGTGTTCCTAGTCCATCCTGGTGTTCCCAGTTCCCTCTCAGCATTCCCAGTCCCATCATTCCCAGTCCCTGCCATCATTCCCAGTCCATCCCAGTCCCTCCCATCGTTCCCAGTCCCTCCCATCATTCCCAGTCCCTGCCATCATTCCCAGTCCATCCCAGTCCCTCCCATCGTTCCCAGTCCCTTCCAGCATTCCCAGTCCCTGTCATCATTCCCAGTCCATCCCAGTCCCTCCCATCATTCCCGGTCCCTCCCATCATTCCCAGTCCCATCATTCCCAACCTCTCCCATCATTCCCAGTCCCTCCCAGTGCCTCACCCATCCCCCAGGGAGAAGCCGCTGTGGGAGCTGCTGTTGAACCCCGGGGACGGCGCGGTGGGGACGTACGAGACCTCTGGCCAGGGGGAGCACTGCGGGGAGGGACAGGGACAGGGGGGGACAGGTGAGGGACAGGTGGGCACGGGGGCACCTGGGCACACCTCCACACGTGTGCATCCACACACACCTGGCACCTGCATGCATCTGGACACACCTGCCCCTGCCCCAGGTGAGCTCACCTCGGTCAGGATGGTGGTCTCGTAGGAGGGCTGGCACTGCCCCTGTCCCTGACCTGTCCCAGGTGTCCCAGGTGTGCCAGGTGAGCTCACCTCGGTCAGGATGGTGGTCTCGTAGGAGGGCTGGCACTGCCCTTGTCCCTGACCTGTCCCAGGTGCCCCAGGTGTGCCCCAGGTGAGCTCACCTCGGTCAGGATGGTGGTCTCGTAGGAGGGCTGGCACTGCCCCTGTCCCTGACCTGTCCCAGGTGCCCCAGGTGTGCCCCAGGTGAGCTCACCTGTCCCCTGACCTGTCCCAGGTGCCCCAGGTGTGCCCCAGGTGCCCCAGGTGAGCTCACCTCGGTCAGGATGGTGGTCTCGTAGGAGGGCTGGTATTTCTCCTTCTCGTGGGGCGTTCTCTTCTCCATCTTCTCCCGGTCCGTCTTCTGCTTCCGGTCGGCGCCTTTGGGCTGGGACGGGGACACCGGCACAGGTGTGGGCACGGGGGACACGGGTGGGGACATGGGTGGGGACACAGGTGTGTGCTCAGGTGGCTCAGCCCTCTTGGTTATTCACGGACCAAAAGGGAGCATTTTTGGGGAGAAGCTTGTCCTGACCCCAGGAGATCCCAGGAATCCCAGGAGATCCAGGGTGACCCCAGATGATCCCAGGTGACCTCAGGAGATCCCAGGTGACCCCAGGAGATCCCAGGTGACCCCAGGAGATCCAAGGTGACCCCAGGAGATCCCAGGTGACCCCTGGTGACCATGGTGACCCTAGATGACCCCAGGAGATCCCAGGTGTCCCCAGACGTCCCCAGGAGATCCCAGGATACCCCAGGAGATCCTAGATAACCCTAAATTATCCCAGGTGACCCCAGGAGATCCCAGATGACCCCAGGACACCCCAGAAGACCCCAGGTGACCCCCAGAGATCCCAGGTGGCCTCAGGAGATCCCAGGTTACCCCAGGTGACCCCAGGACACCCCAGATGTCCCCAGGTGTACCCAGGAGATCCTGGGTGACCCCAGGTGATCCCAGGTTATCCCAGGTGATCCCAGGAGGTCCCAGGTGACCCTAGGAGATCCAGGGTGACCCCAGATGTCCCCAGGTGTCCCCAGGAGATCCCAGGTGATCCTGGGTGACCCCAGGTGATCCCAGGACACCCCAGGAGATCCCAGGTGACCAAGGTGTCCCCAGGAGATCCCAGGTGTCCCCAGATGCCCCCATGTGACCCCATGCACCCCCCTGGGGGGGGCGGGGTGGCACCTTGAACACCTTGATCTGGCAGCTGGCCGAGTGCAGGTGCTCGGTGTAGTCGCCGCTGTCGCTCTCGCGGAAGGTGTCGATCTGCACGCGGAACGGGACCCCCTTCTCGCCCCCGTGCTTGCGCAGCGTGAACTCCGTGCTGATGCAGTGCACCTGCAGCAGGGCAGGGGACAGGTGAGGGGACACCTGGGCACAGGTGTGGACCAGGGGAGGGGCTGGGCACAGCCTGGGGGCAGGGGCAGGGAACACTGGTGCTCACCTGGCTGATGGGCAGACCCCACCTGTGCTCACCTGGATGAACGGCAGACCCCACCTGTCCCTCAGATCCCACCTGTCCCTCACCTGGCTGAGGGACAGACCCCACCTGTCCCTCAGAGTCCACCTGCACTCACCTGGATGAGGAGCAGAGCCCACCTGTCCCTCAGACCACACCTATCCCTCAGACCCCACCTGTGCTCACCTGGCTGATGGGCAGACCCCACCCGTCCCTCACCTGGATGAAGGGCAATGCCCACCTGCGCTCACCTGGCTGAAGGGCAGACCCCACCTGTCCCTCACCTGGATGAGGGGCAGACCCCACCTGTGCTCACCTGGATGAAGGGCAGACCCCACCTGTCCCTCACCTGGATGAAGGGCAGACCCCACCTGTCCTCACCTGGATGAGGAGCACATCCCACCTGTCCCTCAGACCCCACCTGTGCTCACCTGGCTGATGGGCAGACCCCACCTGCGCTCACCTGGATGAAGACCGAGGTCCTCTTGGCGGGGTCCCACAGGAACTCCACGGTGTTGAGCTGGGTGGGGTTGGCGCGGGGGTCGATGATCCCCACGGACATCGGGATATCTGGGGTGGGAGATGGGTCTGTCACCAGGTGAGGCGTCCCCCCCCACACCCCCCCCAGCCCCACCTGGCCGGCCAGGTGAGCTCACCGATGTCCAGGATCCTGTCCCCGGGCCTGTTCCACCTCCAGCCCTCCAGCTGCTGGTGCTCCGTGTACTGGAGCCGCCGGTCGTGGAAAACCACCCGGAAGATGCTCTGGGGGGGGTGGAATGGGGGGGGGGGTGTGATGTCACCTGTACCTGCCCTGGCACACCTGGGCAGGTGCCCCCCTGCTCACCTTGACCAGCTTCCCGTTGATCTCCGGCAGCTCCCCCAGTTTCCTGTTGTCCAACATCCGGATCTCGTAGGACTGACCTGGGGGGGGAGGGGTGGGGGGAAACCTGAGGGTTACCTGGAATCACCTGGCGCACACCTGAGAGCAACCTGAACACACCTGAGAGCACCCTGAACACACCTGAGAGCAACCTGAACACACCTGAGAGCACCCTGAACACACCTGGGACCACCCTGGATACACCTGGGACCACCTTGGATACACCTGAGAGCACCCTGAACACACCTGAGAGCACCCTGAACACACCTGGGACCACCTTGGATACACCTGTGAACACCCTGCACTCACCTGTACCCACCAGGAATACACCTGCAATCACCTTGCACACCTGTGAGCACCCTGAACACACCTGTGAGCACCCTGAACACACCTGTGACCACCTTGGATACATCTGTGAGCACCCTGAACACACCTGGGACCACCTTGGATACACCTGAAACCATCCTGCACCCACCTGTAACAACCTTCAACACACCTGGAACCACCCTGAACACACCTGGAACCATCCTGAACACACCTGGAACCATCCTGAACACACCTGCAACCATCCTGAACACACCTGGAACCATCCTGAACACACTTGCAACCAGCTTACACACACCTGTGACCACCCTGCACACACCCGGAACTACCTCACACACATCTGTGACCATGTCACACACACCTGGAACCACCCTGAACACACCCGTGAGCATCCTGCACACACCTGGAACCAGCTTGAACACACCTGTGACCGCCTTACACACACCTGTGACCACCCAGAACACACCTGGGACCACCTTACACACACCTGTAACCACCTTAAACGCCCCTGTAACCCCCTCACACCCCCCTGTGACCCCCTCAAACTCCTTTGGGACCCTCTCACCCACCCCTGTAACCTCCCCCACACCCAGAGCGCCCCCCTTAGCCAGGTGTGCCCACCTTGGTTGAG
>NW_020957871.1:0-6058 GCF_003031625.1 Empidonax traillii | reverse complement strand
TGGCTGTAGGTGTGTGTCACCTGTCCCAGGTGTGTTACCTGCAGATGGCAGACTGGCTGTAGGTGTGTGTCACCTGTCCCAGGTGTGTTACCTGCAGATGGCAGACTGGCTGTAGGCGGGTCCCTCGGTGGCCGTCAGTGCCTGCCCCACCTGTGTCTGGGTCAGGCCCAGCGAGAGGCGCCGCAGTTTGAAGTTTTTGGCGAATTCCCGGATTTCCTCCAGGTTGATCCCGTCCTCCTCCGCGCCGGGGGGGGCAGGGGGCTCTGGGGGGGCACACGGGGGGGCTGGGACCGGGATTCCCCTGCCCAGGGACCCCAGACCCCTGCCCAGTGCTCCCAGTCCCTGTCCCAGTGCTCCCAGTCCCCGTCCCAGTGCTCCCAGTCCCTGTCCCAGTGCTCCCAGTCCTCGTTATCCCTGTCCCAGTGCTCCCAGTCCCCACAATCCCTGTCCCAGTGCTCCCAGTCCCTGCTATCCCAGTCCCAGTGATCCCAGTCCCCACAATCCCTGTCCCAGTGCTCCCAGTCCCCACAGTCCCTGTTACCCAGTGCTCCCATTATCCCTGTCCCAGCGCTCCCAGTCCCTGTCCCAGTGCTCCCAGTCCCTGTTATCCCTGTCCCAGTGCTCCCAGTCCCCGTCCCAGTGCTCCCAGTCCCCATTATCCCTGTCCCAGTGATCCCAGTCCCTGCTATCCCTGTCCCAGTGCTCCCAGTCCCTGTCCCAGCGCTCCCAGTCCCTGTTATCCCTGTCCCAGTGCTCCCAGTCCCCACAATCCCTGTCCCAGTGATCCCAGTCCCTGTTATCCCTGTCCCAGTGCTCCCAGTCCCCACAATCCCTGTCCCAGTGCTCCCAGTCCCCACAATCCCTGTCCCAGTGCTCCCAGTCCCTGTCCCAGTGTTCCCAGTCTCTGTTATCCCTGTCCCAGTGCTCCCAGTCCCTGTTATCCCTGTCCCAGTGATCCCAGTCCCCCTTTCCCAGTGCTCCCAGTGCCCCTGTCCCAGTGCTCCCAGCGCTCCCATTCCCCCTCTCCCAATGCTCCCAGTGCTCCCATTCCCCCTGTCCCAGTGCTCCCAGTCCCCATTCCCCCTTTCCCAGTGCTCCCATTCCCCCTGTCCCAGCGCTCCCAGTGCTCCCAGTGGGTGGGACTCACTGGCCACCAGCTGGCTGACCGTGGGGGTCTCGGGGCCGGCGACGGGCGGGGGGTTCGGGGTCACCTTGGGGCTCGAACCCCCCCCGGGGGGGGCCGGTTGGATGGGCTGGACCTGGGGGGGACAACCCCAAACTGGGACCCCAAACTGGGACCCCAAACTGGGACAGCCCCAAACTGGGACAGCCCCAAACTGCGACCCCCAAACTGGGACCCCAAACTGGGACCCCAAACTGGGACCCCAAACTGGGGAGACAACCCCAAACTGGGACCCCAAACTGGGACAGCCCCAAACTGGGGGGGACAACCCCAAACTGGGACCCCAAACTGGGGGGACAACCCCAAACTGGGACAGCCCCAAACTGGGACCCCCCAAACTGGGACCCCCAAACTGGGGGGGACAGCCCCAAACTGGGACCCCAAACTGGGACCCCCCAAACTGGGACAACCCCAAACTGGGACCCCAAACTGGGGGGACAACCCCAAACTGGGACCCTCAAACTGGGACAGCCCCAAACTAGGACCCCAAACTGGGACCCCAAACTGGGACAGCCCCAAACTGGGACCCCAAACTAGGACCCCAAACTGGGACCCCAAACTGGGACAGCCCCAAACTGGGACAGCCCCAAACTGGGACCCCCAAACTGGGACAACCCCAAACTGGGGGGACAACCCCAAACTGGGACTCCAAACTGGGACAACCCCAAACTAGGGGGGACAACCCCAAACTGGGACCCCCAAACTGGGACCCCCAAACTGGGGGGACAGCCCCAAACTGGGACCCCAAACTGGGACCCCCAAACTGGGGCTAGAGTGTCCAAACTGGGACCCCCCAAACTGGGGCTGGGGGTTCCAAACTGGGGGGGGGGGGCACAACCCCAAACTAGGACAGCCCCTCACTGGGGCTGGGGGGTCCAAACTGGGACCCCCCCCCTCCCAGTGGTCTCAGGGGGTTTTGGGGGTCTCTCAGAGCTCACCTCGCTCTTGACGGGGGTCTCGGGGGTCCCGCTCTTCTTGGCGGGCGTGGCGGGGGGGGCAGGGGCGGGTCCCGCGGCCAGGGCGGCCCCACCCGCGGCCACGCCCGCGGCCACGCCCGTGGCCAGCGTGGCGATCACCTGGCCCTGCGCGTTCAGCAGCAGCTGCGGCGTCACCTGCGTCACCTGCGTCACCTGCAGGCTCGGCGGGGCCGGCGCGGGGGGGGCCGCGGCCACGCCGGGGGGGGCAACGACCCACGGCAGCGTCCCGATCACCTGTGGGGTGTGGGGGGGGGACAGACACACACATGGACATGGGGGGGGCTGAAAACACCCAGAGGGGGCAACAAGGGGCACTGGGACCCCCCCTCAGTGGGGCACAAAGGGCACTGGGACCCCCCTAATGGGGCACTGGGACCCCTCAGTGGGGTACGAGGGGTATTGGGACCCCTCTAATGTGGCACTGGGACCCCCCAGTGGGGCACTGGGAACCCCCCCAATGGGGCACTGGGACGCCCCTAATGGGGCACAAGGGGCACTGGGACCCCCAGGATGGGACTCAGGGGGCACTGGGACCCCCCAAGAGGTAGCAAAGAGGGGCACTGGGACCCCTCAGTGGGGTACAAGGGGCACTGGGACCCCCCTAATGGGGCACTGGGACCCCCAGGATGGGGCACAAGGGGCACTGGGACCCCCAGGATGGGACTCAGGGGGCACTGGGACCCCCCAAGAGGTAGCAAAGAGGGGCACTGGGACCCCTCAGTGGGGTACAAGGGGCACTGGGACCCCCCTAATGGGGCACTGGGACCCCTAGGATGGGGTACAAGGGACACTGAGACCCTCAGGGGGGCACAAGGGGCACTGGCACCCCCATAATGGGGCACTGGGACCCTCAGATGGGGCACGAGGGGTACTGGGACCCCTCAGATGGGGTATGAGGGGCACTGGCACCCCCCGGTGGGGCGTAAGGGGCACTGGGGGGGCAAACTGGGCAGGGATTGTGTCCAGGGAAACTGAGGCTGGAATATTGTCCAGGGAAAGTGAGGCTGGAATCTTGTCCAGGGATAATGAGTCTGGAAACTCATCCAGGGACACTGAGGGTGGAATCTTGTCCAGGGGAAATGAGGCTGGAATCCTGCCTGGGAAAACTGAGCTTGGAATCTTGTCCAGGGAAACTGAGGCTGGAATGTTATCCCGGGACACCAAGGCTGGAATCCTGCCCGGTTGGCAGGACAAGCAGGACGAGGCTCAGGGAAGGTGACTCTGGGACGTGTCCCCTCCACTCCCACGACCCCCCCCGCGCCCCGCCCCCCCCTCTCCCCTCCCCAAATCCCCCCTTTCCATCCCCCCCATCCTTACAATGCCGGGATTAAAGGCCAGCCCCGCCAGCTGGGACTGCACGGCCAGGGGGGGCTGCACGGCCAGGGGGGGCTGCACGGCCAGGGGGGGCTGCCCGGGGGGCTGCCCACCCACGGGGGGCTCCTTGGGGGGCGTGGGCGCCGCCGGGGGCTGCGGCAGCAGCGGGGGCTGCCCGGGGAGGGGCTGGGGGGGTGCCCGGGACGCCGGGATGGTCGGGATGGCCGGGATGGGGCTCAGCACGGCGGCGGCTGCGGAGAGGGAAGAGAGAGAGAGAGAGAGAAAGAGAGGGACACAACGTCAGCAAGGGAGGGGTTTGGGGGGGGACACGCCCCTGAACCGCCCACCCCTCAGCCCGGTCTGAACGCCCACTCCACCCCAAAAGCTCCCCCGGTGCATCTGGGGACATGTGCAGGGTCCTTAAGGGCACCCATGGAGGGGGGGAGGGGGTCGATCCCCCCCCCTTCCATCTGCAGGTGTCCCCCTTACACACCTCGGGGAACCTCGGCTGCTGCAGGAGGGGCCACAAATGGAGCCCCAAATCTACACCTGGAACCCCAAATCTACATTGGGGTCACACCTGGGACCCCCAAAGCCACACCTGGAAGCCCGGATCTACATCAGGGGTCACAGCTGGAGCCCCAAATCTACACCTGGAACCCCAAATGCACACCTGGAGCCCCAAATCTGCATCGGGGGTAACACCCAGAGCCCCAAATCTACACCTTCTGCCACATCTCGAGCCCCAAATCTCCAGCAGGTCCTGTGCTTGGAGCCTCAAATCTCTGGGAGATCCTCCACCTGGAGCCCCAAATCTTGAACCCCAAATCTCTGGCAGATCCTGCACTTGAAACCCCAAATCTCGAGCCCCAAATCACTGGCAGGCCCTGCACTTGGAATCCCAAATCTTTGGCAGATCCTGCACTTGGAACCCCAAATCTCCATCAGCTCCTCCACCTGGAGCCCCCAAACCTCAAGCCCCAAATCTACACCACACACTCCACCTGTAGCCCCAAATCTACCCCTTCTGCCACACCTGGAGCCCCAAATCTCTGTCAGATCCTGCACTTGGAACCCCAAATCTCTGGGAGATCCTCCACCTGGAGCCCCAAATCTCCGGCAGGTCCTGCACTTGGAGCTCCAAATCTCGAGCCCCAAATCTCCATCAGCTCCTCCACCTGGAGCTTCAAACCTAGGGTTCCAAATCTCTGGCAGATCCTCCACCTGAAACCCCAAATCTCGAGCCCCAAATCACTGGCAGGCCCTGCCCTTGGAACCCCAAATCTCCAGCAGGTCCTGCACTCAGAATCTCAAATCTCCATCACTTCCTCCACCTGGAACCCCCAACCTTGAGCCCCAAATCTACACCACACACTCCACCTGTAGCCCCAAATCTACCCCTTCTGCCACACCTGGAGCCCCAAACCTGGAGCCCCAAATCTTTGGCAGATCCTGCACTTGGAACCCCAAATCTCTGGGAGATCCTCCACCTGGAGCCCCAAATCTTGAACCCCAAAT
The DNA here is from genome assembly GCF_003031625.1 of Empidonax traillii. Taxonomy (NCBI): domain Eukaryota; kingdom Metazoa; phylum Chordata; class Aves; order Passeriformes; family Tyrannidae; genus Empidonax; species Empidonax traillii. The sequence continues at coordinate 1,066 of NW_020957871.1, read as the reverse complement.
CTCTGGCAGATCCTGCACTGGGAACCCCAAATCTTCAGCAGGTCCTTCACTTGGAGCCTCAAATCTCAAGCCCCAAATCTGCAGCAGATCCTGCACTTGGAGCTCCAAGTCTCCAGCAGATCGTCCACCTGGAGCCCCAAACCTGGAGCCCCAAATCTACCCCTTCTGCCACACCTGGAGCCCCAAATTTGCACCCCAAATCTCAAACCCCAAATCTCCAGAAGGTCCTGTACTTGGAGGCCCAAATCTTCAGCAGGTCCTGCAGTTGAAACCCCAAATCTCGAGCCCCAAATCACTGGCAGATCCTCCACCTGGAACCCCAAATCTCCAGCAGGTCCTGCACTCGGAACCCCAAATCTCCATCACTTCCTCCACCTGGAGCCCCTAGCCCTGAATCTACACCACACACTCCACCTGTAGCCCCAAATCTACCCCTTCTGCCACACCTGGAGCCCCAAATCTTGAGCCCCAAATCTCTGGCAGATCCTCCACCTGTAGCCCAAAATCTCTGGCAGGTCCTGCCCTTGGGAACCCCAAATCTCCGTCAGCTCCTCCACCTGGAGCCCCCAAACCTCGAACCCCAAACCTACCCCTTCTTCTGCCACACCTGCAGCCCCCCCAAACCCTCGATCCCCAGCTGCCTCCCCTTCCCTCCCCTTCCCCTCCCTTCCCCGCGGTGGTGGAGGGTGGGGTGTGTCGTTCCGTGCAGCAGCAGCAGCAGCAGCAGCAGCAGCGGCAGCTCCCGGGGTTACCTGTGAGGTTGGCGACGGGCGGTTTGTAAATTGCCGGCGCCGTCAGTCCCGGGAGCGCGGCCAGCGTTGCTGTGGGGATTGTCACCACCAGCGCGGGCTGGGCTGGCACCGGCCCCGCCACCTGACCTGCAACACTGATGGGGATAAGAAGAGGTTGAGTAACTGTCCCTGCCGGAACCATTACTCCTGTCACACCTGTGGCTAAGCTTTCCTGAGCCAACACCTGCGGAGATAAATGAGATTTGAAAAGAGAAAACAAGAGAAATCAACGCCCGTGGGCAGAGAGCACGAGGGGAGCAGCAGCCCCCCCCCCC
>NW_020957870.1:34080-35355 GCF_003031625.1 Empidonax traillii | reverse complement strand
GTGTTCCCCCCCCCAAGAGGGAAGGCAGGCAGTTGCAAAGGAGGGCAATAAATCAAAGCTCAGAGCATATGTTCATGGTCACCACACTTGTATGACACAAAAAACCAGTCTTCTGTTCATTCCCCATGTAGAACTCTCATCAAGAACTCCAAACTTTCCCGTCTGTCTTTGTATGCGTATATACATATATATGTGTGTGTGTGTATATTTGTGTCTATCTGTCTAAGATTCTGTATGTTTGGATGCAATATTTGCATGCTATTGTTCTGTGGCAAAAAGTGGACTTTAAAGGTTGCAACACTTGCTGAGATGACCTTTCTGCTTCTGGGTTCTATTTTTTAAAGAAGGCAACAACAAGAGAACTCTTTAGCCAAATATAAGTTAAGACATTAATCAGAGCAAATGTTTTGATTTTTATCAAAGTGAAAAACTCCATGATCGTTGTCAGTGTCCTTCAGGTAAATGCAGAGGAGGAAATTAAGAAAGCAGTTTGGAAATTAACTCCTATTAAAGTAGGCCAAAACCTCCTTCCAAGGAAATTAAACGTAGACAGGAAATGAAAGTGGCCTGAAGAAGCTCATTCAGTGCTGAAGTAGTGGGACTTCTTTGGACCCTTGTGTTAGTTTCCTTGGACACTTGTGTTCCTTTAGAGAGCCACTGGAACCACTACTGTTCACTCCGAGTGCCACCAGTGCCTTGGTCATGTCCGCACCAGATTTCAGTGGAAACTTAAGAAACCCTTTTTTGAGCCTCTGTTCTGGACACAAGCACAGCCTCATCTTGAATGCCAATGAAACAAAGACAAATTCCATGGCTTTAGTTGCAGCAAGATTGGGTGGGTTTTCTCTGAGGGCAGCACTACACCTGACTTCGTGTGTGTGTGTGAGACAGGCAGAAGTCCAAATGCCTGCACACCTCAGAATAGTCCATGTGGTGCTGTGCTTTCTACTGAGGAGACCTCAAGGTAATAAATACAGGGAAGAGTTTGGCTCTCGGACCCTTTCAGCTGTGCAACTTGCTGCGGGCAATGCGGGGACACACGACCCCCCCAAACTCCGGGTGGAGATGGACTGGGGGATCCCGGCTGGGCCCGAGGCCACGGGGAGGGGCTACAGCCACTGGCGGCTCAGGAGCTCTGTGGCAAAGGGGGAACACGACCCCCAGGGCCCCCCCTTTACCTTCTCCCGCAGGTAGAAGCCGAGCCCCAGCGCCAGGAAGACGAAAAGCAACACGAAGTCCCTGACCCTCACCAGGATCTTGTTGAAGAGGGTGTCC
>NW_020957870.1:28910-31324 GCF_003031625.1 Empidonax traillii | reverse complement strand
GTGATTACTTCCCCTGGACTCAGCACTAATGAGGCCACACCGCGAGTTCTGTGTCCAGTTCAGGCCCCTCAGGAAGGGTGTCAGGGTGCTGGAGCAGGTCCAGAGAAGAGCAAGCAGGCTGGTGAAGGGACTCGAGCACAGGTCCTATGAGGAGAGCTGAGGGAGCTGGGGTTGTTTAGTCTGGAGGAGGCTCAGAGGAGACCTCCTCACACTCTACAACTACCTGCTAGGAGGTTGTAGCCTGGTATAGGTTGGTCTCCTCTCCCAGGCAGCTATCAACAAGACAAGAGGGCATGGTCTTAAGCTCTGCCAGATCAGGTTGAGGCTAGATATTAGGAAGAAATTCTCTGAGGAGAGGGTAATCAATCATTTCAATGGGCAGCTCAGGAAAGCGGGGAATCCTCTGTACCAGTAGGATTTTAAGATAAGACTGGATGTGGCACTTAGTGCCAGGCTCTTGTAAGCAGAGTGGTATGGGATCAAGATATCGACGTGATGATTCTAGAGGTTTTTTCCAATCCAGCTGATGCTCTGATTCTGTAATACATTGTGTGACCGACCTTTTGTTCTTTCTTTCGAGGTCGGATTCAAGTGGTCGATTGGGTGTCAGAATTGAAAGGCAGACGAGCAAGGTGAGAATATTCCGACCAGTCTGAATGCAAAGATATTTATGGCGAGCTGTATCATTGGTGAATCTAAGCACATACCTTGTCATTTGTTTTTTTCCAGAGAAACACAAGGTGACAAGAGTCAGCAGAATGGGAAGGAGTTCCTTGCAGTAAGAGGTGAGTGAAAAAGAACCCGAGAGGGGAACTTTGGTCAGAATGTTGCACTCTGAGGGAATGCGTCCGTATGTGCCTTTGCCTCTGTGATTTCTTTGCAGTGCCCATCTGTATTGCCAGAGGAGCAGACCACGTTCTGAGGAGCCGAGCAGCAAGGTCAGGGTGCTTTGGGGTTGGCCTTGTGGGCGATGGCAGGGACTTCAGGGCTGGGCATTTAAGCATTGCCCTCTTCTCTTTGGAGGTGCCAGCCCGGTAACCTTTGGAAAGAAATGAGCGTCCCAGGTGAGTCAGGGAGGTATCGGGGAGGAGCAGGGGCCCAGGGAAGTGTCAGAAATGCCACTGGAAGTTTGTTTTCCCTGTTCCAGGTGTACCACGCAGTGGGAGCTGCAAGCTCTGCACCTCTTGCTGGAGGCAGTGATACGAGGACTTGGGTGCACTTAGGAGAGGGTGAGTGTGGGAATGGTTGGGGTTTGGCAGATGTGCTGCTAAAGTCCTGCACTGATTTTGGTTTCCTTTCTTGGAGCTGACGAAGAGAAGAAGCCAGGGACTATAGGAAGCCCTGAGCCAGCCGAAGGGACGTGCTTTTGGAAGGTGGATGGACAGGTCCATCTCTCTGCAAGGTAAGTGGGGGCCTCTGAGACAGAGAGAGGATGAGATTTCCATACAGGCTTGGGAACTACCGGGAGGCCTTTTGAAATTAGTGTAAGAAAGGGGATAGGGTTAGGGTTAACAAGGGTTCGGGTTAGGGTTAGTGTTAGAGTTAGGGTTAGAGTTAAGGTTAGAATTTAGCGTTTGGGTTAGGGTTAGTGTTAGGTTTAGAGTTTTTTTTACTTTTACATCTAAGATTCAGAACGAAGAAAGATACCTGCCAGTTCAAAGGTGCTTTGCACAGGAAACTCTTTCTCTTTGTGTAGTGCCGAGTTGTGCACGAACTTCTCTTGAGAGACAGAGGCTCAGGGCTTTCTTTCCTCTTTTGGTGGTCCCAGCATGGGGGTGGCACTGCAACCAACCACAGCCTCGAGAAAAGCCCTGCCAGCCCCTCCTCCCTCAATCCGTGCCTCAGTTTCCCCACCCTGAGCAGCTCTTGGGGACCCGAGGGGTGGCATCATCCCACCCCACCACCACCCCCTCGAGTTTCTCTCCCCCACCAAGCTAGGGGGGCCCAGCAGACATGACCCCCCAGTCCCTGCAAGCCGGGGACACGGGGGGCTCCCCTCAACCCCCGCTCAGCCCATCAGTCTCAGCTCATGGAGCCGACCTTGTCCTCCTCCATGCTCCAGCAGAGCCAGGGGGGCGCAGGGCTGGGGACACGGACCCGAGGGTGGGGACACGACACTGTCACACAGAGGAGGGGACAGGAAACCAAAGCTCCGCTGCCCTCCTCACTCTTCTGACCTCTCCCACCCTTTTCCCGTCGGTTTAGGGGGGTCCCAGCACATTTTGGGGTGTACTGGGTGCCGTGTTGAAGGGCAGGTGCCCTCCCAAAAGCCCCCAAACATCCCCGGCATCCCCAGTGATGTCACCACTGTCCCTGTGATGTCTCTGGTGTTGCCAATGATGTCACAGCCATCCAATTGGTGTCATCACAGTCCCTGTGACATCACCAGACAGTTGTGATGTCACTGGTCTCCA
>NW_020957870.1:24903-26577 GCF_003031625.1 Empidonax traillii | reverse complement strand
TGGGTGTGCTTCTGTGAAGTTCCACAGGGCTGTGTGTGAGCAGAGAGCAGGGACTGAGCAAAGCAGAACAGGGCAATGACAGCAAAGCCCTTGAGTACTGCCCCAAGCGGGCTGAGCTCGAAGGGGAGCTCGGGGTTGGTCCCACTCGGATAAGGGGGCAGAGACACGGGGACAGCAGGGAGTGCAGGGAAGGGAAAACATCAGAAGGAACTGATGATGGGCATGGGGAGGTCTCCAGGCTGGGCTCTCCAAGTGCTCAGTGGCCCCATCTCTCCAGGACGAGGGTTATGATGGGGGCTCATATAGAGTGTTAGGAGCTGGAAAGTCAAAGCAACAGGACAAAAAATTGCAGTTCAGGTGCCTGCAAAATTTCAGGTGCCACCTGCTCAGCCCAACCCCAAGATGCAATCATCGCCAAACCCCTCCCTGAGACAGGACCATCCCCTTTCAACTACCACCAGAACACAGGGGCTTGAGGTTGCCCTTTATTTTCATTTTTTCCTTGACTCTAAAATGTGCTGAAGATTGGAGAATAGTAGAATGGTTTCTCTTAGAAGAGACAACTCCCCCATAGATGACAGATGGTAGATCTGGGATTCCCACGGTGTCTCAGTGTGTGCAGAACCTGGGGGAGCTCCAGGCTCTCAACCTGTGCCTTTCTCCTCCCCGGCAGCAGGTCCAGCTCCCAGGCAGGCACAACCACTGAAGGTCAGTGATTCTCTCCCTCCCACCCAATGTCCTTCAGCACTGGGTCAAGGCTGCCCAGCTGCCACCACGAGGACATTGGGAGGTTCATCAGTTGGGATCTATCTTGTCTCTAAGGTCATATCCTCCAGTAGATATTGGGGCTTTTGGAGTCCTGTGGATGCAGAGTAGGGTGGGGGCCAAGGGGAACGAGGACATTGCAAGGGGAATTTTGCTCCCAAGGGACAGGCAAACGCGGACCGTGCTCCGGGCTCGCAGTGCCTGAAAATGAAAGCGGGAACTCTGCAAGTGCAGAGACCGCAGTAGGGGGTGAGGAAGGGCCCCCACTCGACACAATCTATCCTTGTGGGAAAAGCCCTGCTAAACACAACCCTTCAGCAGTACCAGTCCCAGCCACTCTGCAAGGCACAAGCAGAGTCCTTTCTTCTCTTTGGCTCCTACAGATCTGACTTGATACCCTTAGAGAGGCTAGGAGATGAGCCCATGCGAAATCTCTTAAAAGGATAACCCGCAACTAGGTATACTCTCTCTTTTGAAACCACAAAGCACCACACCAAGCATTGCACTTCTTCACTCCACATACCAGCAAAACTCTCAATCGCACAGACGACATCCACGCTGTGCAGTACAGTTCAAAAAGAGAAGCGTGCCAAGAGAGAAGACTTTTAGTGTCATTCCCCTTCGAACTGTAAGCTTCGAGGCACTGCCATTCGACTAGGAGTGAGTTTCCTTATGCCTCCTTTCGACTGTACAGCCCTCCACAGAGAGTTGCGCGTTCTTCTCGGCTGCAAGGAGGAGGGAGAATGCAGCAATGTCGCTTTGCCCGGCTCCTCTCACTCTCTGCGGCGGCTGAAGCGGACACTCTCGACTCGAAAGGAAGCGCTTGTCTGTAAGCGTTTCAGAGCAGTCTAGCTAAGATGAACGTGCAGCGCCTTGTCATATGTGCCATGTGAAAAGGTTTCGAAGCAG
>NW_020957870.1:18046-22507 GCF_003031625.1 Empidonax traillii | reverse complement strand
AACTTCTAAGCATTGGCAGTGTCTGCTTCGAAGCCTTTCCACTTGGCACATATGACAAGGCGCTGCAAGTTCATCTTAGCTAGACGTACTCTGAAACGCTTACAGAAAAGCGCTTCCCAGCAAGTCGAGAGTGTCCGCTTCAGCCGCCGCAGAGTGAGACGAGCCGGGCAAAGTGACCTTGCTGCATTCTCCCTCCTCCTTGCAGCCGAGAAGAACGCGCACCTCTCTGTGGAGAGCTGTACAGTCGAAAGGAGGCAAAGGGAAACTCACTCCTAGTCGAATGGCAGTGCCTCGAAGCTTGCAGTTAGAAGGGGAATGACACTGAAGTCTCTCTTGGCACGCTTCTCATTTTGAACTGTACTGCACAGCGTGGATCTCGTCTGTGCGATTGAGAGATTTGCTGGTATGTGGAGTGAAGAAGTGCAATGCTTGGTGTAGTGCTTTGTGGTTTCAAAAGAGATAGGATGCCTAGCTGTGTGTTTGCATTTTAGGACATTTGGCAAGGCCTCATCTCCTGGCCTTTCTAAGGGTATCAAGTCAGATCTGTGGGAACCAAAGAGAAGAAAGGACTCTGTGCCTTGCAGAGTGGCTGGGACTGGTCCTGCAGCAGGGCTGTGTTTAGCAGGGCTTTTCCCACAAGGATAGATTGTGTCGAGTGGGGGCCCTGCCTCACCCCCTACTGCGGTCGCTGCACTTGCAGAGTTCCCGCTTTCATTTGCAGGCACTGCGAGCCCGGAGCACGGTCCGCGTTTGCCTGTCCCTTGGGAGCAAAATTCCCCTTGCAATGTCCTCGTTCCCCTTGGCCCCCACCCTACTCTGCATCCACAGGACTCCAGGAACCCCAATATCTACTGGAGGATATGACCTTAGAGACAAGATAGATCCCAGCTGATGAACCTCCCAATGTCCTCGTGGTGGCAGCTGGGCAGCCTTGGCCCAGTGCTGAAGGACCTTGGGTGGGAGGGAGGGAATCACTGACCTTCAGTGGTTGTGCCTGCCTGGGAGCTGGAGCTGCTGCCGGGGAGGAGAAAGGCACAGGTTGAGAGCCTGGAGCTCCCCCAGGTTCTGCACACACTGAGACACCGTGGGAATCCCAGATCCAAAATAGGTCATCTCTGGGGGAGTTGTCTCTTCCAAGAGAAACCATTCTACGATTCACCAATCTTCAGCACATTTTAGAGTCAGGGAGAAAATAAAAATAAAGGGCAACCTCAAGCCCCTGTGTTCTGGTGGTGTTTGAAAGGGGATGGTCCCTGCCTCAGGGAGGGGTATGGCAATGGTTGCAGCTTGGGGTTGGGTTGAGCAGTTGGGACCTGAAATACTGCAGGCACCTGAACTGCAATTTTTTGTCCACTTGCTATATCCCACACTCAAGAAGATGTTGTTGATTCCATCAGTTGGTAGATTTTTTGAAATCTCCCTGTCCAATCTGTGGGCCTGAAACTCCTGCTGCCTCTCCCCAGTTAGTTCACACTGCAGGAAGGAGAGAGTGACGGTGCTTTCATGTTTCTGCCGCAGTTGTTTTGAACAATGTCTTCACCCTTACTCACATCAAACTACTGTCTCGCAAGAGAAGTTGGTGAACAACCCTTGGCAGTACACAAAGAGCAAAGCTGCAAAGCACCTTTGAACTGGCAGGTATCTTTCCCCGTTCTGACACCCAGATGTAAGAGTAAAAATAAACTCTAAACCTAACCCTAACCCAAACCGGAACTCGGACTCTAGGATTTTAAGATAAGACTGGATGTGGCACATAGTGCCAGGCTCTAGTAAGCAGAGTGGTAGGGGATCAAGATATCGACTTGATGATCTCAGAGGTTTTTTCCAATCCAGCTGATGCTCTGATTCTGTGATTCATTGTGTGACCGACCTTTTGTTCTTTCTTTGGAGGTCGGATTCAAGTGGTCGATTGGGCTGTCGGAATTGAAAGGCAGACGAGCAAGGTGAGAATATTCCGACCAGTCTGAATGCAAAGATATTTATGGCGAGCTGTATCATTGGTGAATCTAAGCACATACCTTGTCATTTGCTTTTCTCCAGTGATACACAAGGTGACAAGAGTCAGCAGAATGGGAAGGAGTTCCTTGCAGTAAGAGGTGAGTGAAAAAGAACCCGAGAGGGGAACTTTGGTCAGAATGTTGCACTCTGAGGGAATGCGTCCGTATGTGCCTTTGCCTCTGTGATTTCTTTGCAGTGCCCATCCGTATTGCCAGAGGAGCAGACCACGGGGCTGAGGAGCCAAGCGGCAAGGTCAGGGTGCTTTGGCTTTGGCCTTGTGGGCGATGGCAGGGACTTCAGGGCTGGGCATTTAAGCATTGCCCTCTTCTCTTTGGAAGTGCCATCCCGGTAACCTTTGGAAAGAAATGAGTGTCCCAGGTGAGTCGGGGAGGTATCGGGGAGGAGCAGGGGCCCAGGGAAGTGTCAGAAATGCCACTGGAAGTTTGTTTTCCCTGTTCCAGGTGTACCACGCAGTGGGAGCTGCAAGTTCTGCACCTCTTGCTGGAGGCAGTGACAGGAGGACTTGGGTGCACTTAGGAGAGGGTGAGTGTGGGAATGGTTGGGGTTTGGCAGATGTGCTGCTAAAGTCCTGCACTGATTTTGGTTTCCTTTCTTGGAGCTGACGAAGAGAAGAAGCCAGGGACTACAGGAAGCCCTGAGCCAGCCAGTTCTTGGAAGGTGGATGGACAGGCCCGTCTCTCTGCAAGATAAGTGGGGGCCTCTGAGACAGAGAGAGAATGAGATTTCCATACAGGCTTGAGAATTACCAGGAGGGCTTTTAAATTAGTGTAAGGAAGGGGATAGGGTTAGGGTTAACACGGGGTTAGAGTTAGTGTTAGAGTTAGGGTTAAGGTTAAGGTTAGAGTTAAGGTTAGGATTTAGCTTTTGGGTTAGGGTTAGGTTTAGAGTTTTTTTTACTTTTACATCTAGGATTCACAACGGGGAAAGATACCTGCCAGTTCAAAGGTGCTTTGCACAGGAAAGCACCTTAGGGGGCAACACGTCCACAGCTCCTCTTCTCCTGAAGGACAGAGAGCTGCTCCAGGGGTACATATCACCTGACCCTTGTCCATGGATGAGGCAGAAACATCCCCTTTGTCTTCCCCTTCTCGGGGCGTGGGGCGAAAATCGCCCTTGTCAGGGAGCAGCTGCAGGCTCTGCTCCTCCGGTGATCCAACAGCGGCCCCTGCTGACCGGGATTGGAATTGCGCCAAAAAGCCAGGAATACCACCCAGTCTCCTTTTTTGAGGCGGAGTTTTGGTACAGGATTCTTTGGTCGGTTTTGTGTCCTTTCGTTGTTCTACCAATACACATACATCCTTTAATAAAGGGCTGTTATTTTTGCTTTCTCCATACTTTTCACTTGGAGCCTCCTAATTTTGGATTTACAATTGCTTAAAGGGGGAGTTTGGTCTTCCTCATAACTTCTCCTTAGGAAAACACTTGTGTTTCATTAAACTGAGAGAGATACAAATTCATGCTTTGTTTACAATCCAGAGAGATCTTGCAGGCTCTTTCCATTTGCCTCTGCCCCTCTACGAGAACTTGTGTGGACACCCTCCCTGCCTGCACCAGGTGATTTCACAAAACTGGGAGGGAGGGTATTTCATGGAGAAGGACCTTGGGGGTGTTTTGAGGCCTCTCTAAGCAAATGTTTCCTTCAGGAGAGCTAAAACCAGGACAGGGGGAGGAAGAGCAGAAACGCAGCTCCTCCAGCAATGGCAGCGCCTCCAGGAATTCCCAGCACATGCCCACAAATCCTCCCAGGAGGGGCGAAGCAGACATGAAGGTTCAACGTGAATACCCTGTTTGGCATAACTTAGGTGATGGTTGCATCCCCTCTCCCTTCCCCAGAAGCTGGAGATGCTGCTGTCTGAGAGCAGGAGGTGCCTGTGTGGGGGTTCAGCACCGCTGGTTTGGTGCAAGTCCAAGAAGCGTTTGGACGATACTCCCGGGCACGTGGTGTGACTCTGGGGGATGGTGCAGTGAAGGCTCAGGAGTTGGACTCGATGATCCCTGTGGGTCCCTTCCAACTTGGAATACTGGGTGTGATTCTGTGAAGTTCCACAGGGCTGTGTTGGAAGAGAGCAGGGGTTGAGCAAAGCAGAGCAGAGCAGTGGCAGCACAGTCCCTGAGCACTGCCCCAAGCGTGTTGAACTCAAAGGGGAGCTCGGGGTGGGCTTGGTCCCACTCAGATCAAGGGGCAGAGATACGGGGGACAGCAGGGAGTGCAGGGCAGGGAAAACATCAGAAGGAACTGATGGGCATGGGGATGTCTCCAGGCTGGGCTCTCCCGGTGCTCAGTGACCCCATCTCTCCAGGACGAGGGTTATGATGGGGGCTCATATAGAGTGTTAGGAGCTGGAAAGTCATCTGGAGAGTACAAAGGCATGGCCCAGGATAGCGTTACTGTTTTCAGGACTGGAAAATGCCTCAGATCTAGGAGGGGCAGAGTTTCCTCCC
>NW_020957870.1:15804-17212 GCF_003031625.1 Empidonax traillii | reverse complement strand
CAGAACAGATGAACAAAGGTGGGATGTGAGTCAGAGTGAAGACAGTGTTCAAAACAACTGCGGCAGAAACATGAAAGCACCGTCCCTCTCTCCTTCCTGCAATTGAGAACTAACTGGGGAGAGGCAGCTGGAGTTTCAGGCCCACAGATTGGACAGGGAGATGTCAAGAAATCTGCCAATTGACGGCATGAACATCATCTTCTGGAGTGAGGGATGGAGCAAGAGGACAAAAAATTGCAGTTCAGCTGTCTGCAGTATTTCAGGTCCCACCTGCTCATCCCAACCCCAAGCTGCAACCATTGCCCAACCCCTCCCTGAGGCAGGGACCGTCCCCTTTCAAACACCACCAAAGCACAGGGGCTTGAGGTTTGCCGTTTATTTTCATTTTCTCCCTGACTCTAAAATGTGCTGAAGATTGGTGAATCGTAGAATGGTTTCTCTTGGAAGAGACAACTCCCCCAGAGATGACAGGTGGTGGATCTGGGATTCCCACGGTTTCTCAGTGTGTGCAGAACCTGTGGGAGCTCCAGGCTCTCAACCTGTGCCTTTCTCCTCCCCGGCAGCAGCTCCCAGGCAGGCACAACCACTGAAGGTCAGTGATTCCCTCCCTCCTACCCAAGGTCGTTCAGCACTGGGCCAAGGCTACCCAGTTGCCACCACGAGGACATTGGGAGGTTCATCAGTTGGGATCTATCTTGTCTCTAAGGTCATATCCTCCAGTAGATATTGGGGCTTTTGGAGTCCTGTGGATGCAGAGTAGGGTGGGGGCCAAGGGGAACGAGGACATTGCAAGGGGAATTTTGCTCCCAAGGGACAGGCAAACGCGGACCATGCTCGGGGCTAACAGTGCCTGCAAATGAAAGCGGGAACTCTGCAAGTGCAGCGACCGCAGTAGGGGGTGAGGCAGGGCCCCCACTCGACACAATCTATCCTTGTGGGAAAAGCCCTGCTAAACACAGCCCTGCAGCAGGACCAGTTCCAGCTACTCTGCAAGGCATAAGCAGAGTCCTTTCTTCTTTTAATTGATTTCCCAGAACCTCTTAATCCCCTTGGAATACCTTGTGTTAAACATCCTTATTTTGGACATTATAATTAGTTGATTTGTGAATGTATAAAGTGTAATAAACAATAGTATTGTGTCTCACAAAAGGAAAATCCATGCTGCTCATGTTGTAGAAGAAATGAAACTGAAACCATCAATTGGGGTGAATCTAACAGGGTATTACTAACTAAAGCAAAAATCTGCAAAATATTTTGTGAATGGGAATTAAAATTAAAGAAATAAAAATTAAATACATGGGCAATGTATGTATAAACCACGAAATAGACTAAGAGACTTTCTGAGATGGTGAAATAGAATAAGAAAAGTGTTAAACATTGAAGTACACTTTAGTAACATACCGAAGGC
>NW_020957870.1:11537-15741 GCF_003031625.1 Empidonax traillii | reverse complement strand
CTAAAGCAAAAATCTGCAAAATATTTTGTGAATGGGAATTAAAATTAAAGAAATAAAAATTAAATACATGGGCAATGTATGTATAAACCACGAAATAGACTAAGAGACTTTCTGAGATGGTGAAATAGAATAAGAAAAGTGTTAAACATTGAAGTACACTTTAGTAACATACCGAAGGCTGCTCAATTAATAGAAATAACAAGTTAGGAAATGACCCATTAGTAATAGAATATTTTATCAGGTGGGCCCCGGTCTGGGAACACGATCAGTGAAAAGACTGGTGTATTACTGATGCCCGAGCAGTAAAGTCATGCACTAATCTTCCTAACTTACACATCCAGACACAGAACCTTTACCCCAGTCGGATCGAGTTTAACAAGTAAATAGCATTTTGAATTCTAATCAGTGGTGAAGAAAAGGAATTAAAACTACATACACACTCCTGAAGAATATCTCTGCTGCCAAGAAGAAGTGATACCCTGTTGCTCCCTGCAAAGGAGTAGACAAGGGAAGGCAGAGAGATACTATGGTGGAGTTATTTGCCTATAATTAATACCACTGATGTTAGAGAATTACATTACTAATAACTGAAATAATCAAATTCTTTATCCTTGTTCTGATTTGGATACTTGTAACAACCACTGTGAAAAATTTACACCAATCGTGGAAATGGAATATTATTCGATTAAATGATATAAAAACTATTAAGGAATTGATAAACCGCAGGTACCCCCACATGAATTATGTAATGGATTTGAGCAAAGGAAAAAAGAAAGGGAAACACAACAAAATAAGTTTGAATCTTGGCATAATCAATTCCCCTGGCTAACACCTTTACTAACTACCCTAGCAGGACCTTTGTTAACACTACTAACTGCATTAACCTTTGACCCATACATTCTTAATAAAATAACAAAATTCGTCAGAGAGAGGGTTGAAAACATACAACTCCTGACTATAAAACAAAATTATGAGAATATGAGTAACAAAACAAAAAAAGAACAGGCTGACAATATGAAACTTCACACTGCTAAGCAGTATTATAAAAACCTGAGCAGTGGTGTTATAAATTGCGACCACAAATGATAAAAGTACCAATTAAAATTTATTTATTGCTGAGAAATAGCAAGCGGAATATGAGCAAATGCAGCGCTGGGCGACGGGGGGGGTCACCGCCCTACCAACTACCGCGCAAAGCATTGAAATAAGTCCCTTTTTATGGTTTCTTGGTTCCGGTTTCTTGACGTAGCGGTAGTACTCTTGTGCATGCTTAGGCTGTTACTAAGGGGTCTTTTCTGCCTTCTGGTGGTCGTTGAGGCTGAATAAGACGTCTTCCTTGTGTGTCCTTTGTTTGTCCTTTTGTTCTTGATAGCAATTGCCTCCTAATATGGATTGTCCTTGTAACTCTAAGAACATTTGGCAATCTTGTCTTACATAACTAGTACATAGTCCCTTGAGGTTTAATTAGTCTAGTATTTTTAGCAATAGATACATCCTGTTTGATAAACTACATCTCCCACCTTAATTTATTACAGTGGAGTAAAGGCAGACCAGTCTTCTCTGCTGAAAGCAGCCAAAGAAGCTGTAGAAAGATTTGATGAGCAAATTTATGAATAAACAGAGGGGGGGAATTGTAATAAGTAGTAGTAGTTAAATTTACTCATCAAATTAGTAGTAATAGTAGTTTACTCAATAAATTGTAGTGCATGTTACATTCTTATATATATATATATATATATATGTTATTATAATCACTGTTCTGTTATGATTAGAAGACTGCAAATTATAGAATGGTTCATTAATCTGTCAGCATTGTAAGCTGATAAGCATGCAGCTTGCAGTTCTTAAGCTAGAAAGACAAACTATTGTGCCTTGTTAAATAAATATTTTTGTATCTTACTTTTATAAAAAGTTCATTGTCTCAAAGCACACACATAAAGTAATGATGAAGATACAGAGTATCCAAGATGGACATCTGCAGCAGAGGTCTCAAGGACTAAAGGCTAATTAAAACCATGAAAAGGAAAGCATCTGGCAATCGAAACCGGGCCTGTAGGAAAACCAACCAGAACCAGACCTGCAAAGCTCGGATCCAATAGGGAGACAGCAAGTGACAATGGGAGGGAAACTGATAAGGGAATAAAAATTACTGGTTTTGTCTACTGTGCTTGCGTGCTGTGAGTGGAGCAGGGGTCTCCCCGGCCGCCCAGCATGCTGTTTTGCTTCTTTGCATTTTACATAAATCTTCAATAAATTTTATTACTATATTTCAACTCAGTTTCATTTTATAACACATAGAATCCATAAACCTCCTAAGAGGCTCTCCTCATAAAGGCAATGTCCTCATAAAACTTATAAACGTTGTTGCCTAAAAGGCTGCAGAGGAAAAAAGACTCCAGGCCCAACTACACAGGAGGTCAGAGAAGCAGCAGAGGTTTTCATGAGCCTCCAGGCTCCAGGAATACAAACCCACACCCATCCCTTCCAACGCAGGGGTTACAGTTTTTATAATGATTTCCACCCAATGCCCGTCCCGTCCCCGCCCCGGTTCTGCCCCGTTCTGCCCCAGGAACGCCTGTGGGGCATTGAGTCTGGGGGAGTTTGGAGCTTTGAGCCGCTGCAACTACAACTCCCGGCGTGCCCCGCGCGGCACAGGGGGCGGGGCGGGGTCTCTGCCGGCGGGGCGCGCGCACAGCCCCGCGGTGGCTGCCGGGAAAGTGATGGCGCCTAGAACGAAATCTGTTGAGTCCTGTGAGACCTGGCGGGGGCTGCGGCGGGGCTGGGGATGCACTCGGGGGCTACGGGGAGCGCGGCTGTGGGCGGGAAGGCTGGAGGGCTCGGCAGAGGGGAGAGGAGGGGCTCGGGGGTTCCCGAGGAAGTTTCGAGGTCCGTGAGGGGCTCTTAGGGGGTCGCGGAGGGGATTTGGTGTCCTGAGGGCGTTCAGAGGGGAGGGTGAAGGTCCCTGAAGGGGTTTAGGGGGTCCCTGAAAGGGCTGAGGGCCTTGGGGGGGAAGGGGGTGCTGTTTAAACGCCGTGGCTGCACTGCGCAGGCGCCGGCGGAGTTTCCACGAGGGAACTGCAACTCCCAAAAGGTCCCGCGCGGAGCCGCCATTTCCTCTCATGCCACAGCGCCCCCTACCGGCTAGGCGGACCAACCACAGGGAAAGCGGTTCCTCATGCTCCCCCAGAGACCCCCAAAACTCAGCACACAGAGACCCCACAGGGAGGGGAACACAGGGGGTCCCTAAAGCCTTGCTCGTGGTGCTGCCTCTCCTTTCCTCCCCAAGGCCCCGTTAACACCTTCCAAATGTCCCTTAACCCCCATTTTTTCTTTAATCACCTCCCCCTCCCCGATCCCTTTTACCCCCCAATGTTCCCAAGACCCCTTTAAACTCCCCCACGTGCACCCAGAGGCCCCCAAAACGCCCCAAATCCCAATCAAACCTCCCACAAAGAGGGATCACGTGGCACCCTGGGACAGGAACACAGTGGGCTGTGCTGGGGGCACTGGGCTGTACTGGGAGAGCCCTAATCCCCAAAGCCCCTCCCCTGGGCATCCATGCCACGCTCTGGGATCCACGACGGGGTTGGATCAAGGGATGCACTTGATGATCTGGGAGGTCTTTTCCAAGCCCGCTGATTCTGGGATTCTCTGGGTGCCATTGCCAGGGCAGCACATGCTGGAGGCTCTGTCCACAGGGGATAGATGTGTCTGTGCAGACAGACAGACGAGGGCAGTCTGCAAAGATGTGGGGTTAGAAAAGCAGAAGTTGTGGGGTGGTTGTGGCAGGAGAAAGAAGCCCCCAGGCCAGTGCAAGCAGGCCCCCCTGGGCTTGCACATCCTCTGCCCTCCCTGCAGGTTGCTGTGCTGGAGAGCAGGCCCTGAGGTGGCCCTGAGAAATGGCCCGGAGGTGAGCCCAGAGCTGGCCCTGAGGTGGCCCTGAGAAGAAGTGGAAGGCAGAGGTGGTGCTGAGGCAGGAGAGCCCCGTGCTGGGGAAGAGGCTGAGCTGGGAGTGCCCAGCAGGGAGAAGGTGCTGTGTCCATGGCCTGTGTGCCAGGTGAGCTGGGGCTTTGCTGCAGAGCTGCGGGCGCTGATTGGAGCGGCTGCAGCTGCTGAGCTGGTGGCACCCAGGAACACAAAGTGTGCCCGGCCACGGAGCCTGCAGGGAGGAGCAGGGACAGCCCCAGGGGAGCTCTGGGGGGCC
>NW_020957870.1:3957-8164 GCF_003031625.1 Empidonax traillii | reverse complement strand
CCTACAAGTGTGGGGAGTGTGGGAAGAGCTTCAAGCAGAGCTCTGTCTTGACCAAACACCAACGGACCCACCAATAAGGAAAGCCCTGCGAGTTCCCTGACTGCGGGAAGAGCTTTGGCTGCTGCTCCCACCCCGAATGACCCCCCTGATGGTGAGGCAACCCCTGGAGTCCAGTGACTGTCAGTCCATCCCTTTCTACCAGAAAGGGCCAGTCCCCTTTCCCAGGGGCAGGTTCTGCCAACAGAACCCTGCTTGGGGGTGTGTGGAGATTCCTGCCTTGGCTGGGGACCCCGCAAGGTCACTGCTGGAGGTTGGGAGCAGAGATCTCCCCATGAGCGTTGGTCTGGGGGAGTTCCATCCCTCTCTAATTAATAATTCTTGCTTTAGTGCCAGCTTGAATAGAATTGCTTCAACAATTGCTTTAGTGTAGAGCACTGTCCTATCTTATGCTGTACTAGTGGTAGTTTTAGTGTTTGTATTGTGCAGTAAATAATTCTGATGAAGACCTTTTGTCTGATCATTTCTATCAATAGATGTGGTTTGCCTTCATTAAAACCTGGGGGACAAAAGTGGTTCAGTCCCACCTCTGTAATTCCTCTAAACTGAAAGTGTTGGCATAACCCAAGGCTGAGATTGGATCTAGCAGCCCCCAACACCCCACAGTCAGTTGAGAGCTCTGGCGGGCACCACCCTTTCCCCACTCCCCTGTGCCCAAAGACCCCCATGGGACCATCAGACCTGCCAGGCCACCCCCCCTTTTCCACCCTTCTCCCTTTTCCCTCCAATTTTTCATGATTCTCAATCCCCAGCCCCTCCCAGATCAGTTTAGGGGTCCCAGCCCCCACATTTTCCCTCCTCTCTCCCTATTTTCCACATCATCCCCTACTCCCCAGCCCCCTCATGCTCTGTTTGGGGATCCCACCCTGCCCTTACCCCACTCTTCTCACCTTTCCTACCCTTTTCCCATGAACCTCAGTGCCCCTCCCCCTCCACTTTTGGGGGTCCCACTCCCCTCCCACTCATTTTGGGGTCCCACCACCCCTTTTCTCCCCTCTGACCCCCCTTTTTCCACCGACCTCCCCCTTCCCAACCCCTGCTCACCCGAGATCTTCTCGCCCGCAGCCGGGGGGCATCCCAGCACTTCCAGTGCCCAGAGAAGCCCCCCCAGTAAAGGGGTTGGGTGGGGTCCTGGGTGGGCTTTGAGTGTTTTTGGGGGACCTTGAAGGGCTGTGGGGAGGTTTTGGGGGGGGTCCCAGCACCTTTTGGGGTGAGCTGGGTGCCTATTGAGGGGCAGGTGCCCTCCCAAAGCCCCCCCACAGCAGGGTGACATGGGGGGAACACAGGGGGGTCCTCATTCCTGATCCATCCCAGGGCCAGTTCTGCCCCCCCAAACTCGGCTCCACCCCTTGGGATCCTCCAATTCCTCCCCTAGTGCCCCCCAATAACCGGGACTGGGGAGAACTGGGAAGCTGCGCCCCAATAACCAGAACAGGGGCAACTGGGATCATACTGGGAGCACCTGGGCCCCTGCTGGGGTCGGACTGGGATCATACTGGGAGTGTCTGCAATAGTACTGGGAGTGTGTGAGAGAGACTGCAGCCATACTGGGGATGAGTGGGATCAAACTGGCTTCATACTGGAAGTGTCTGGAAGTTCCTGGTGTTGCCCGTCACGATATTAAGCACAAACCAACAGAGTGTCAGTTTAATGCCGGTGCTTTATTGAGGGCCCGGGGATACGGGGGGCTCACGCCCCAAAGCCAGAATCCCGAACCGTTTATTTTGAGCACATCTTTTATACACTCGACAAACAAAACATTTACTATAGCTACCACTTCAAAGTACATGATGAAGCTTAATATTTCATCCAATTCATTAACTCCCAGCTAAGGTCACTATAAATCTTCCCCAGTTGCCTAACTCTATATCTCACTCCCACCACCAGGTGCATGTTCTTCATGCTTCAGTTCTTCTTTTCATAATTGTATATTGTGTAACTGGCACATTCCGACCCGAGGCCTGGCCTATGCAGAAACCATTAGCCAAACTACTGCTAACTCAGAGATCATTGCAACATTCCCCCCTTTTGAGCATTCTTCAATCTTCAATTGCAAGGATGCTCAAATTATTTAAATCGAAGTTTCGCGTTGATCAGAAGAGTCGCGCTGATCAGAAGACTCGCCATTGGGGAAGATGGCCTCTTTCCGGGTCACTGCCATGATAATTCGACGAATGTGCTGTCCTTCCTTTACAATTAGTCCTAGAAGACACTTATATACAATCAAAGCACTGAGTAATATAATTCCAAACATTATAACATACTGAATAATTGAGGATAGCCATCCAGAAACATTTAAACCAAGGGAGCTGAATATTTTACTGATCCAATTATGCTCTGCATCCTTTTGTAAATTTTGTACATTCCCTTCAATTTGTTCTAACTGAGAAATATCATTTTCAACCTCATGTGTGACATTTGGAATATGGATGCAGCAGTGTTCATCCCGTGCATGCAGGTAACCACAAACTCCATGTTCCTTTAATGGAATTAAATCCAATGCCATTCTGTTTTGTATAGTCATGCGAGTAGTTGCTTGTAATTGGATATTCATGTCCTTGAATCCTTTTTTAGTAGCTGCTGCCAATCTTTCTGTTTGACTCATCAATTTGAACAGCATCTCTCTGTTATGATAAGATGCAATCGGCGCAAACAAGGACTCTAGTGCCCATCCAAACTTAACTCCAGATGATGGGTCATGCCACTCATCTAGGTTTTGGTCTAAGGCCCTTTTTCGCCTGGGTTGTATATCTGTAGTGATCAATTCCTCTGTCTTCCAATAAGGGCATAGAGTAGGAACTCCTAGGGTAATTTGTGTCGCTGGGCCATCTACAGGCATATGAGTGGTCCATTGTCCATGTCCCATTACCCAAACTAGATTTCCTGGGCTGCTCACAGTGGTAGTGAGACAATCCACACTACGTGAACTATTGTAACCTATTATGGAGTGATTGTATCCCCGACACTCACAACCCAACCTTAACAAAATTCGTACTGGGATTAAACCTACGTCCCCATTGGGAGTGTCACATGTGTATACTCGAGTGCAATTCCATAAATCCGTAGGTGAGAGTATTTGTCGCCATTGTCTATGTTTTGAATGTAGAAAAGAGTAATTTTGGTTTTTGGAACCTACCCAATGAATGCACCATTGTACTTTCCCTAAATAGCTGTAGGTTTCTAATAAACTAGGTCCCCAAATTGTTTGCCACTTTTCCAGAGTAGCAGGAGTAGTGTTGTTTTGACACTTTTGTTCCGATTTTTCCTCATCCATTTGGACTTGCACCCTCACACAGGTGTCTACGCTACTAATAGAGGGGGAAACTATACACTGTTCTGACAAGCCATGCATACTTCCATCTATCCACTTGAGGAATCCTGACAACTGTTCACATTGCTCTCGGGTTTTAACACTTCCATAAAGACAACCATCTATCGTTACTGGGTGAGGTTTAGTTAAAAACTTACAACTCCACGTGGTATTCACAAATAGTTTCGGGAATTCTGGAACCGGTATTATTCCCCATGGGATCGGGTCCCCAGCTGCATGTGGCAGTGGAAGGCATGCAGTAATTCTAGAAACATTTTGAACCATTCCAAAATCTCTAATTAGTCCAACTATTAAATTTTCTTGCTTGGTTCCTGTATAGGAAATGTGTGGGATTCATGGGGCCTGTGATGTATGAGTCTGTCGAGTCATTTGCACAGTCTTTACATAACAGAGGTCACTCCCGTCCCCCACCAATCATCTTCACTTATCCAGCAAATGTACTGTCCTTCATCCTGCCCTCTCCTTGTCTGCTGGATTGTCAAAGCAATGCTTTGTGGCCCTTTCTCAATATGATATTTAGAATCATTTTGTAAATTAGAACCTTTGAACCACCAACCATAGTCCGAGAAAAGCTGTCTCCGAATCTTGCAACTCAGGGTAACATTCCCTCCTTCTGCTATGGTATAACTTTCTTGTTTTGGTTGAATTTCCTGGCCTTGATATGGCACACTTCTAACTGTCCTGATCCCATAATTTCCTTCCTCGTCACAAGAGACAACACATACAAAGGTACTTTCAATGTCCCCTACTTCTGGATTCGAAATATTTAACCAACCTATTCCATCCTCCTCGTCAGTCCACCAGCCAATTCCCTCAGTC
>NW_020957870.1:0-2541 GCF_003031625.1 Empidonax traillii | reverse complement strand
TTTTCGCTTCTTGGCAAATTTTCTTTAATTGGTTTTTCCGGGTCTGATTCATCCTTTCCACCTGCCCACTAGATTGTGGCCTCCACGGGGTGTGGAGATTCCATACTATTCCTAACACTGCGGCTAGATCCTGTACAACTCCTGCAATAAAGTGTGGTCCTCTGTCTGAAGATAATCCTAATGGTACTCCAAACCTCGGAATAATTTCTTTCAAAAGAGTCTTTACTACTTCCTTAGCCTGGTTAGTTCTACATGGAAAAGCCTCTGGCCACCCTGAAAAGGTACACACATACACCAGCAAATATTTGTATGTCTGAGCCCTTGGCAATTCAGAAAAGTCTACTTGCCAGTAATCTCCTGGAAGCTGTCCAATTTGAAGTTTTCCCATTTGTACCTGTTTCCTCACTATTGGATTGTTTTTAATACATGCTGGACATGTCGCATTCACCCTTTTGGCCAGTGTTAACATCTGATTTGAGAAAATCTTACTTCTCAAAAATTTAACCATTGCTTCTGCACCCCAGTGGCACTTACCATGCTTGATTTCAAGCACTGTCTTCATTATTCTGACTGGCAGTATTACCTGTCCAGTAGGGGTAATATACCCGCCTTTTACATTTTTCTTTGCTTCCATCATGTGGGCCAATTTTTCATCTTCTGGTGTGTAATGAGGCTTTTCTTCCATGTGTACTGCTGCTGGGTTATCACGAGTTGGTAACAAAGCCATTTGAGTCCATACCTGTGTAGCTGCTCGCCGTGCTGCTTGGTCTGCCAATCTGTTTCCTTGTGACTCCGGTTCCGAACCGGTTTGGTGTCCCTTCACATGCATTATGGCTACAGCTGATGGTTTGTGTATTGCCTCTAGTAGCTGAAGAATTTCTTCCTGATGTTTAATCGCTGTCCCTTGTGAAGTAAGCAACCCTCTCTCCTTCCACAATGCCCCATGAACATGAACTACTCCAAAAGCATACTTTGAGTCAGTCCAGATATTAACTCTCTTTTCCTGACTTAAGACCAGGGCTCTCACTAGCGCCCATATTTCAGCCTTTTGTGCTGATGTCCCTGGGGGCAAGGCCTTTGCTTCCACGACTTCCTGTAGGGTTACCACCGCGTACCCTGCATACCTGGTACCGTTTTCCATGAAGTTTGATCCATCTGTGAACAGTTCCCAGTCCGGGTTTTCCAGTGGTTCATCTTTCAAGTCCTTTCGACTTGCACAGACGTGCTCGATCATCTCCATGCAGTCATGTTCCAGGACTCCCTCCTCCTGGGTGGACCTGAGAAACTCCGCTGGGTTGAGATGGTTAGTGACTTTTAAATCAATGTCATCCTGTTCCCTAAGCAGGGCCTGGTATTGTAACATTCTGCTGGAGGAGAGCCAATGTCCTCCTTTTTGTTCCAGGACTGCTATGACCATATGTGGCACATAAACTGTAATATGCCTTCCCAGAGTCAGTTTACGTGCTTCCTGGATCAATATCACTGTTGCTGCTACTGCTCTGAGACACCCGGGCCAACCCCCACTTACAGTGTCCAGTTGCTTGGAAAAGTAACCAACGGGTCTCTTCCAGGATCCCAGTCGCTGTGTGAGTACTCCCAGGGCCAACCTTTGTCTTTCGCAGACATACAGCTGGAAATCTTTTGTTATGTCAGGCAGTCCCAAAGCAGGTGCTTCCCGCAGAGCTTTCTTTAAGTCCTGGAATGCCTTTTCCTGTGCCGGTCCCCAAACTAGCTGCGGCTCCTTCACTGCTTCGTACAGTGGTCTGGCAAGGAGTCCAAAATTTTGAATCCACAGACGACACCAGCCAACCATTCCTAGAAAAGATCTCAATTCCTGATTATTCCGTGGCACCGGAATAGCACAGATAGCTTTTACTCTGTTTGTGCCTAATCGTCGAACTCCTTGGGAAATCTCGCAACCCAGGTAGATAACCTTTTGTTTAACTAATTGGACCTTTTCCTTTGAAACTCGGTAACCTGCTTGGCCCAACATATTTAGCAGTTCAATGGTTAGCTTGTAGCACAGCTCTCGTCCTTCTGTACCCAGAAGGGTATGTCATCTACATATTGCAATACTATGTAAGAAAAAGGAGAGTCTTTTACCTGTGATGTCTTCCACTCTTCAAGTTCCTTTGCTAGCTGATTACCAAATATTGTAGGTGAACATTTATATCCCTGTGGTAGACGCGTCCAGGTTAGCTGTCTTTTCCTCCCTGTGTCAGGGTTTTCCCACTCAAAGGCGAAAAGGTGCCAGCTCTCCGGTGCCAATGGTATGCAGAAGAATGCATCTTTCAAATCTATTACTGAAAACCACTGAAATTTCTCAGAAACAGATGTTAACAAGGTGTATGGATTAGCAACCACCGGGTGAATGTCTTTGGTTAAAAGATTGACTGCTCTCAAATCTTGCACTAGTCTGTATTTCCCATTTGGTTTCCTGACCGGAAAGATTGGTGTATTAAATTCTGATTCACATTCCTTTAATATTCCAAGAACTATAAATTGTTCAATTAGAGGTGCTACCCCCCTCCTCGCTTCTAA
>NW_020957869.1:17861-19563 GCF_003031625.1 Empidonax traillii | reverse complement strand
CCACCAGCCCCAAATCTTCGTTTCTGCTCAGCTGGGACACGTTTCCAAACCCTTCCCCAAACCCTTTCAGGCAGCAGAGTCAGCAGGGTGGGGGTGACACCACTCGAGTCACCTCCAAACTCCCTCCAGGGGAATTGGCAGGAAGAGAGTCGGGGCTGGAGCTGATTCCACCTGTTTTTGTCCTGGAAGAGCTGACGGGGACGTGCGGGAGCGGCCGAATTCCTGGGCTGGCTGCGCAAACAGCAGGAAGAGGGAGGGGTTTTTTGCTGATCTCGAGGTTTTTCCGCTTGAAAAGGCACCATCAGCGCAGGTGGAGGCAGCCAGGACCTGCCTGAGGGAAGGGGAGAGGGAGGAGGAGGAGGAGGGAGGGGGAGATGGATGCAGAAGGAGGAAGGGGAGAGGGAAGAAGAGGAGGAGGGAAGGGGAGATGGATAAAAAGGAGGGAAGGGGAGAAGGATGAGGAGGACAAAGGAAGAGGACATGGAGGAATAAGCGGAGGGAAGGGGAGATGGATGGGGAGGAGGGAAGGGGAGATGGATGGGGAGGAGGGAAGGGGAGATGTGGTGCCAGGAGAAAGGGAAGGAGCTGCTGCCACCTAGAGCAGGGACTGCTCCAGCTTTCCCACTCCTGGAAATATCATCTTGGAAGAGCCTGGATCCGGAAAACCCAGGAAAACCCACCAGGAGCTGGGAGGGAGCAGGGAGAGGGTTCCCAGGCTCCATCGGGCCCCGCGGCCCCCCGGGAACACCACTCATTAGGGATGACAAATAAGGGGGGAAATCCCATTCCTGCCCCCATCCCCACTGGAATTCTCTTCCCTTATGCCCCCCCACGGCCCCACCCACGCGCCTCCCCCCCCTTGTCCCCGCCACGTCTCCCCGTTGTCCCCTCCGTGTCCCCCATCCTCGGTCCGCCCGCCCGCCAGGGGGCGCGCTGTGACGGGGCGGGCTGGGTGGGTGTGTCCCTGTTTGGGTGGGCGTGTCCCGCTCCCAGTGGGCGGGTCCTTGTCCCGGTTCCCCGTCCCGGTTCCACGGGCAGTACCGGGGGCCATTCCCGGTGCCACGGGCGGTCCCGTGGGTGTGTCCCTGTCCCCGTGGGCAGTACCGGAGGCGGTTCCCGGTCCCCGTGGGCAGTCCCGTGGGTGTGTCCCGGTCCCCGTGGGCAGTACCGGAGGCGGTTCCCGGTCCCCGTGGGCAGTCCCGTGGGTGTGTCCCGGTCCCCGTGGGCAGTACCGGAGGCAGTTCCCGGTGCCACGGGCGGTCCCGTGGGTGTGTCCCTGTCCCGGTGGGCGGCCCCGCGGGTGTGTCCCGCTCCCGGTGGGCGGTCCCGGCGGGTGGGGGAGGACACGGGGGAAGGCGTTTCTCGGCGGCAGCCCCGGTGCCAGCCCGTCGGCCATGGCGCTGAGCGCGGCCCTGGCGCTCCGCGTGGCCTACGCGGCGTTCGGGGCGCTGAGTGGGCTCTCGGTGTTCTGCGCGTGGAGCGTCGTGCCCGCCCTGCGCCAGCCGGGGACGGCGGCGGCGGGGGGACTGGCGGGTACGGACCCGGGGGGGACACGGGAACGGGGATGGGGGGGACACTGCCCCACGGGTGGGGGGACACTGCCCCGGGGATGGGGGACACTGCCCCACGGGTGGGAGGACACACTGCCCCACGGGTGGGGGGGACACACTGCCCCACGGGTGGGGGGACACTGCCCCGGGGA
>NW_020957869.1:7637-11149 GCF_003031625.1 Empidonax traillii | reverse complement strand
TTTGGTTTTGTTTTGTTTTTTTTTTTACAAAATCTCCTCCCTGTGCTGGACAAAGAAAAAGAATCTCCTCCTGCTGCAGCAGGACCCGGCCCTGCCCCCTTCCCCTCCCCAAAATCCCAGCGGGGCCCCGTCCTGGTGGGATAACCCTTGGGGTCACCAGTGTGGGGGGAAGGGGGAAACACAGGGAATGCTCCCCGTGGCTGTGGGAGAGGTGGAAACAAAGGAAAAGGGGATGGACACCCAAATTTTGGGGTCCCTGTGAGATCCCTGGGCAGAGCCCGGGGCTGGATTTGGGGGATTTGGGAGGATTTGGGGCATCCCTGGGGGGATTTGGGGCATCCCTGGAGTTCCTGAGCACCCCATGAAGGGTTTTTTTTTGGGGGGAGCTCAGCTGGAGGGGTGACTGGGCTGGGATTTTGGGGTTGGGGTCTCCATCCCTTTGGGGCTCCTCGGAGCTCCCCACGGAGAGGAGTCGGATCCCGGAATTCCCGAAGGGGGGAAGAGAGGAAGGAGGAGCTCAGGTTCACACACATCCAGGTCCATAGTGCAAAATTGGGGTCCACAGGTTTGGAGGGGGGAAAAAAGGGAGCCACGAGGGTGACCCTTGGGCAGGGGATGGTCCCCCCCAAAAAACATCCCACCCAGCACTGCCACACTCCGGAGGGGAAGGGGAGCCGGGAAATCCTCGGAGGGGGCACAGGGAGGGCCCATCCCTGCTCGTGCCAGGGCTTGGAGAGGAGCTCCTGGAGCAGAACCACAACCAGTCCATCCCCACAGCCAGGCCCTTCCTTCCCCTGGGGGACATCCCAGGACAAGGATCAGGGAGATGCCGGGATCCGCCTCCACCCGCTCAGCCGGAGGGGTTGGGGTCCCCCCCCCGCGCCCCCAGAGGGGTTTTGGGGCCCGGGTTTGGGGTCTCTGCGGGCACAGTCCGGGTTTGGGAGGGGGCTGGTGCCCCTCCCTCGGTCCCTTCCCGGAGTCCAGGCCCTTCCTCGGCTTCGGGGAGTGAGGATGAGGAGAAGGCAGGAGGGAAGGGCAGGTCCTGGGGCAGGGGACGGTCCCCACTGTCACTGGGCCATGGGCTCCTCCTCCTCCATCGGCTCCTCGGGCGCCCTGAGAGGGAGAAACAAGTGAGGATTCCAGTGGGGATTCCTGTGGGGATTCCTGTGGGGATTCCTGTGGGGATTCCTGTGAGGAATCCTGGTGGGACACGGGACAGCCCCCCCCCTCCACCCCCAGGGCCTCCTGCAGGAATCCCAGAGCATCCCAAATTCCTGCCCTGCTGGGAACAGGGGATGAGGGGCACCCAGACCATCCAGGATGGACCAGGATCCATCAGCTGACATCCCCATGGGACACAGGGAATGAGGGACACCCAGATCCCTGGGATGAACTGGGATCCACCACCTGACATCCCCATGGGACACAGGGAATGAGGAGCATCCAGGATCCCTCAGGGAATGAGGGATACCCAGACCCCTGGGATGGACCAGGATCCACCAGCTGGCACCCCCATGGACCCCAAAGATCCACCAGGAAATGGGGGTCACCCAGACCCCCTGGGATGAACCGGGATCCCTCAGGGAATGAGGGACACCCAGACCCCTGGGATGGGCCGGGATCCACCAGCTGGCACCCCCATGGACCCCAAAGATCCACCAGGGAATGAGGGACACCCAGACCCCCTGGGATGGGCCGGGATCCCCCAGCTGGCACTCCCAGGGGCCGAGGGGGCTCCGGGGGTCTCATCTCACCTCTTCTCCACCATGACGGCCACGGAGAGCGAGGCCAGCGCCGTCACCGTCTCCACCTCATCGGCCTCGTGGTCCCGCTGGGCCTCCAGGAAGGAGCAGCCGAGCTTGGAGGCGAAACGGTGCAGGGCCACCCAGTACCTGCCTGCGGGGCACGGGGGGCACAGGGTGGGCTGGGATAGGGGGGTGGCACAACAGGGATACCCCAGGACAGGGGTGTGCTGGGATGGGGATGACTAGGGATAGGGATATCCCAGGACAGGGGTGTCCCAGGACAGGGATATCCCAGGATAGGGATGTCCCAGGATAGGGGTGTGCTGGGATGGGGATGACTCAGGATAGGGATATGCCAGGACAGGGACATCTCAGGATAGGGATATCCCAGGACAGGGATATCCCAGGACAGGGGTGTCCCAGGACAGGAATGTCCCAGCACAGGGATATCCCAGGATAGGGGTGTCCCAGGACAGGAATGTCCCAGCACAGGGATATCCCAGGATAGGGGTGTCCCAGGACAGGGATGTCCCAGCACAGGGATATTTCAGAACAGGAATATCCCAGAACAGGGATATCCCAGGATAGGGATGTCCCAGGACAGGGATATTCCAGGATAGGGGTGTCCCAGCACAGGGATGTCCCAGGACAGGGATGTCCCTCCCAACCCAACCATCCCATTATTCCATGAAGTGACTCCTTTGGGGCTCAGGAGGGCAGGAAAGGCCCCTCCCCACCATTCCCCAACATTCCCAGCGTTCCCCTCCCCACCATTCCCCAACATTCCCAGCGTTCCCCTCCCCACCATTCCCCAACATTCCCAGCGTTCCCCAGGCCTGGACACTCACTCTGGACCTGGATCACGGTTTCCAGGGAGCGCACGGCGTTGGGGTTGGGCTTCTGCCTCAGGCTCTCCTCGGGAAGGGGATCCAGCTGGGAAGGAGGAGGTTTTATATCCTCCACGCCTTTTATATCTTTCATATCTTCTATATATTTTATACCTTTCATATCTTTCATTTTTTTTATATATATTATACATTTTATATATTTTATACATTTTATATATTTATATATTTTATATATTTTATACATTTTATATATTTTATACATTTTATATATCTTATATTTTTTATATTTTTTATATATTTTATACATATATCTTTCACATATTTTGTATCTTTTATATATTGTATACATTTCACATCTCACCTTTCACATCTATCCTACTTTTACCTATTTTACCCATTTTATACCCCTCACATTTTTATCTCTTCTCTACATTTTATCCATTTCTCACCTCTCGTATTTTTTATACACCTTGCATATTTATTTTAAACACATTTTACACCTTTCACACCTCACCTCTCACATCCCTCAGGCCTTTTATATATTTTACACATTTCCTACGTCTCACGCCTTATCTTCCAGATGACGAAGTTGACATAAAATCAAGGATTTGGGGGTCCCTGGGGTGTCCCCCCCCCCTCCTCACCTCGTTGCCCAGCAGGGCGGACACGCAGGCCTCGGAGGCGTCGCAGATGGCAGTGAGGTCGTGCCCCCCCTCCAGGGCCAGGACCACGGCCCCCCCCGCCAGGCTCATCAGCTGCTTCGTCATGTAGCCAAAACCTGGGGGGTGGGATGGGGGGGGGACACCTGTGAGACCCCCCCCCTGCCCAAAACTGAGACCCTCTCGGGGCACCCCCCCCGAGGGTCCCCGAGTTCCCAAAATAGCCCTCACACAAGCACGGGAAACCCCCCCCCTGCCCC
>NW_020957869.1:0-3139 GCF_003031625.1 Empidonax traillii | reverse complement strand
GAGGGAGGGAAGGAGGGAAGGAGCCTCCCCCCAAAAACCAAGCAGGGCTGCGGCACTTACCCCCACCCCTCCACAGGGCAGCATCACAAACATCCGCTGGGACAGGATCCCTGTGGGCAGAGGGGACACTGAGGACACCAAGGGGGGTGGGGGCTTGGGGAGGGGGGAAAAGCTCAGCACCCAGGGGAGCTGCAGGGACAGGGAGGGGGGGAGACCCCAGACCCACCTGCCAGCTTCCCATTGTCCAGTTTGAGGCGGTTGAGGGGGTTGGTGCCATAGAGGAACACGTGGCGCTCGCTGTGCACGCACTGCAGCTCCTCCAGGGTGGCCTTGCGGCCCCTCAGGCACTGGGGGAGGGGAAACAGGGTGGGGGGTGTCACCCAGCTGGGGGGGTGACACAGCTGCTCCCACCCTGTCCACCTCCAGGGTGAGGGTGGCACATCCAGGGCAGCAACCCCGGGGGCTCAGCCCCTGCTCCTCATGGGGGGGTTTGGGCTTGGGCACCCCCCTGGTGACATCCAGGGGGCAGGGACCCACCAGGACCCCCCCTCAGCCACCCCCCGCTGCCCCCCTGACCTCGCAGCGGCCGCGCAGCCCCCGCTCCTGCAGGCGGGACCAGATGCTCTGGATCCTCCCTGCGTGCTCGGGGTGGTTGCTGTTGTCCCCACAGGAGCACTGGTGCTTCAGCATCACCGAGTCGTACACCAGCCCTGCCACACACACACACCCAAAACCGTGGGGGGGATCCCTCCCAAAGCATGGAGCCTCTGCCCCAAAAAACAGGCCTCTCTATCCCCCAAAACATGGGGGGACTTCATCCCAAAGCATGGAGGTCCCTCTGTCCCAAATTGTGGACCTCTGTCCCAAAAAATGGTCCTCTCTGTCCCAAAAAACAGGTGTCTCTATCCCAAACCAGGGGGGTCTCTCTATCCCAAACCAGGGGGTCTCTCCATCCCAAACCAGGTGGTCTCTCTATCCCAAACCAGGTGGTCTCTCTATCCCAAACCAGGGGGTCTCTCCATCCCAAACCAGGTGGTCTCTCTATCCCAAACCAGGGGGTCTCTATCCCAAACCAGGGGGTCTCTCCATCCCAACACGCTCCAAGCAAATCCTGCCTTGGATTCCTAAGGGAGACGGACCAAGTGGCCAAAAGTCCTACTTGGAAAAGCCACCTGAGCTCAGGCAAAGAAAACCCGGGACCCTCATGCCCTGTTCCCGTCCCTCCCACATCTCCCAGGGCTGGCAGTGACCGGGACTGGTGCCAGGGCTGCCATGGGGACACCCCCAGGTCCCCCCCACAGCCCCCCCCCAGGTACCTGTGGTGAAGTGTGGCTTTGCTGGCTGCTCCTGCACGGGCAGGGCCAGGCCCTTGGGGGTGTCCTGGGTGGGGAGGGACACGCTGGCAGTGGCAGGGGACGACTGTGCCCTGGAGAGGGGTCTGTGCCCCGTGGGGACCACGGGGGGGTCCAAGGGCTGGCGCTTGAGGAGCTGCTGCTGCACCCGCTGGTAGGAATCCCATAGATAGGCCTGGGGAGGGGGGGGGGGGCACAGAGACCACCGTGAGGGCACCAGGGAGGGGGTCCTGCAGCCTGCAGGGGCTGGGGGTCACAGCTCAGAGGAGCTGGGACAATGTCCCAGTGTCTGCTGCTCCCTGCTGGCTCAGCCCCGCAGTGCTGGGATGGGGACAAACAGCGGCGATTTGGGGACAAACACCAGCCATTTGGGGACAATGCTGAGCGATTTGGTGGGGCGATGCTTGGCAGTGTGAGGAAAACGCCCAGCAATGTGGGGGAACAAAGTCCAACAATCGGGGGGCGATTCCCAGCAATTTGGGGACAAAATCCAGCAGTTTGGGGACAATGCCCAGCAGTTTGGGGACAACCCCCAGCAGTTTGGGGACAATGCCCAGCAGTTTGGGGACAAAGCCCAGCAGTTTGGGGACAATGCCCAGCAATTTGGGGACAAAGCCCAGCAGTTTGGGGACAACACCCAGCAGTTTGGGGACAACGCCCAGCAATTTGGGGACGATGCAGAGGGAGGGACACCAAGCTCAGCCTCGCCCTCCTGCAGCCCAATCCCGAGCCCGTTAAGGGACCCAAAACCACCCCCGGTGCCCCCCTCTTTGCCCAGATCCCCCCTTTCCCCTGGGGCCGTGCCCACCCCTGCCAGCCCCCTCCCCGGACCTGCTGCAGGACCAGCTCGTCCTGAGGCTGCAGCACCTTCTGCGTCCTCTCGGGCTCCTTCCCGCTGCTGCCCGGCCTGGGGGGCTCCACGCGTGTCCTGGCGGGGTCAGAGCCCTCCGGGGCAGCCTCGGGGAGGGTCCCCTCGGCCTCCATGTCCTCCGAGGACGGGATCTGCCGCAGCCGGGGCTTCTCGCTCGGCTTGGCCATGCGCTGCAGCCCCGGGGACAGCGAGGGGACACAGGGGACAGGGAGGGGACAGGGAGGGGACAGTGAACACCCAGAGGGGACACAGGGGACAGGGAGGGGACAGGGAGGGGACAGTGAGCACCCAGAGGGGACACAGGGGACAGGGAGGGGACAGGGAGGGGACAGGGAGGGGACAGTGAGCACCCAGAGGGGACACAGAGGGGCCAGGGAGGGGACACAGGGGCCAGGGAGGGGATAGTGAGCACCCAGAGGGGACAGGGAGCACAGAGAGGGGACAGGGAGCACCCAGAGGGGACAGTGAGCACCCAGAGGGGACAGGGAGCACCCAGAGGGGACAGGGAGCACAGGACACCCCGTTCCAGGAGGGTTCAGCCTCTCCCAGAGCCACCACAGAAAGCTCCTGATTTGGAAGGGACCCACCAGGACCATCCCAAGTCCAACACTCAGCCCTGCCCAGGACCCCCCCAAAATCCCACCCTGTGCCCCAGGGGATCATCCAAACCCTCCCGGAGCTCTGGCAGCCTCGGGGCTGTGCCCACCGCCCTGGGGGAGCCTGTTCAGTGCCAACCACCCTCTGGGGGGAAGAACCTTTTCCCAAAATCCAACCTGACCCCCCTGGCACAGCTCCAGGCTGTTCCCTGGTCCCCCCAGAGCTGAGCTCAGGGCCTGCCCCCCCTGAGGATGTTGTGAGGTCCCCCCTCAGCTCCAGCTGGACACACCAAGCGCCCTCAGCCCCTCAAGGACCACCC
>NW_020957868.1:30279-32929 GCF_003031625.1 Empidonax traillii | reverse complement strand
CTGGATCCTTCCCTTCTCCAGCCTGGCCATTCCCAGCTCTCCCAGCCTGGAGCCAGAGCCTGACATTGGATCCATCCCCAGCCCAACTCCTCTCTGGGAAGGAGTTCCGGGAACAAGGGGGGGTTCCCTGGGAATCTCGGCACTCAGGGAAGGGGCTCCCTTCCCCTTTCCCGCCTTTTCCATCCCCACATTCCATAAAGATCACACTAAACAGATTCTAAACTGAGTGTCCTTTATCCTGGAATCCCGGGTGGGAAGGGAACTTAAAGCTCATTTAATTCCACCTGGATCAGGGACACCTCCCACCATCCCAGGGCTGGATAAGGGCACATTCCCCCGTTATCCCAGTGCTCCAGAGCTCCCACACTCACGTCCTTCTGCCGGTGGAAGCCGATCTGCCCCACGTCCATGTCCGCCGTCTTCTTCAGGTTGGTCCAGGGTGTGTAAACCACGGTCACGTTGTTCATCTTGCACCCTGGGCAGGGGGAAACACAGCCTGGCCCTGTGACCCTGTCCCTGTCCCAAACACCCCTGGCCCTGTCCCTAACACCCCTGTCCCTGTGACCCTGTCCCAAACACCCCTGTCCCAAACACCCCTGTCCCAGACACCCCTGTCCCAGACACCCCTGTCCCTGTGACCCTGTCCCAGACACCCCTGTCCCTGTGACCCTGTCCCAGACACCCCTGTCCCAGACAGCCCTGCCCAAACACCCCTGTTCCTGACAGCCCTGTCCCTGTCCCAGACAGCCCTTGTCCTTGTCCCTGTCCCAGACAGCCCTGTCCTTTTCCCTGTCCCAGACAGCCCTGTCCCTGTCCCAGTCAGCCCTGTCCCTGTCCCAGACAGCCCTTTTCCTTGTCCCTGTCCCAGACAGCCCTTGTCCCTGTCCCTGTCCCAGACAGCCCTTTTCCTTGTCCCTGTCCCAGACAGCCCTTTTCCTTGTCCCTGTCCCAGACAGTCCTGTCCCAGACAGCCCTTGTCCCTGTCCCTGTCCCAGACAGGAGCAGCAGGGCAGGGACAGGGACAGGGAGGAATCCCGGGCTGTCACTCCCCACCGGTGGAGCTGCAGCTCTCCCCAGGGAAAGGGGCTTTTCCAGGGACTGATCCCACGGAAGGAGGCTCCGAGGCCCATTGGAACACCAGGGATTCCAAATCCCTGTTTAGGAGGAATTCCGAGCGACATCTGCTTCCCTAAAAACCCCCGGGATTAACAGGGAAACGTCCCAGCACCCGGATCCAGGATCCAAGGGTGGAACCAGAGCCCCTGCCCAGCTATTTCCCGGGAATCAGGATTACCTTGGATGCTGTTGGCCTTCACCAGGTGGGCACAGTCTATCAGCACCTCCTTGGGAATGTCATCCACTGTCTGGCCCTGCGGGAGAGCAAGGACAGGTCGGGATATCGGGATCATCCCTCCCTGGGCTGGAATTCCCAGGGAAGCCCAGCCTGGATGGGGTTTGGAGCGTCCTGGAGCAGCGGAATTCCCAGAGGAGGGCGAGTTCTCCCGGGTTCCAGGCCAGGCTCACCTTGTGCAGCCGCAGGTAGACGTGGGCAGAGGAGAGTTTATCCACGTGGAACCTGTGGAATCAGAAGGGACACGGAACAGGGATTATCAGGGAACGTTCCTGTCGCTGGGATACGGGAAAAAACACGACCCCCTTTTCCCCTCCTTTTCCCTTTCCCTTTCCCTCTGTAAGTGCCAAAATGCTCCTTTTCCCTCCCAAAATCCTCGCCTTTAACCAAGACTCAGCCCGGAAAATTCCAAGGGGCTGATCCCAGTCTCTTCCCAGCTTTTCTCGAGACTGTTTTTAACCCACTGGGAATTTTTTCCTCCCTGCTCCAGGACAGGAAAACCCCCAGGAGTCAACAGCAGGTCCCACTGCCACCTCCTGAGCCTCCCAGCCCAATCCCACGGGATCATCTCCCAGGGAATTGGGGCTGAGAGGGGCCAGACACCCTCGGGAGGACAATTCCCAGGGTTTCTTTGGGAGAGGACAGAAGTGGTTGATGTGGCCTTGGGATACAAAAAAATCCCGTGGATTGTGTCTGTGTGGGAAAGGGGAGGGAGAGGGGGAAAAGGGATGGGAAAGGGGGGTGGGAAAGGGGCGGAAAAGGGGATGGGAAAGGGATGGGAAAATTTGGGAGGGAAGACAGAGAAAAGGGGGATGAAGAAGAGGGAAAAGGGGGAAGGGGAAGGGAAAGGGGGAAAAGAGGGATGGGAAAAGGAGGAAAAAGGGGAGGGAAAGGGGGAAAAAAGGGAGGGGAGAAGGATGGGAAAGGGGGAAAAGGGGAGAGAAAGGGATAAAAACAGAGAGGGAAAGAGAGGGAAAAGGGAGAGGGAAGGGGGGGAAAAGGGAGAGGGAAAGGGAAGGAAAGGGGGGAAGGGAAGAAAAAAGGGGAGGGAAAGGTGGAAAAGGGAATGAAGGGGGGAAAAAAGGATGGGAAAAGATGATTTGAATGGTTCAGGAAATTCGAATCCCAAGGACATTCCTAAATAAAGGTATGGCCATAAATTATTGAGGAATGGGATAAACCTGAGCCAGGAAAGGAACACGATACAGGAACTGGAAAGGCTTCCCAGCTCAGGGAGAAGCTGTTCTGCTGGAACAGGGAAAAATATTCCCTGGGAAAGGGATATTTGAGCGCTGAGTG
>NW_020957868.1:25943-27208 GCF_003031625.1 Empidonax traillii | reverse complement strand
TCCCCCCCTCAGCAGTTCTACTTATCCCAGCACATCCCGGCCCTGGAATTAACTCCTCTGCCTGGCCCTGCTTCCCAAAACTTCCCAAATCCAGCAGATTCCCCAAATTTCTCCTGTCCCAGCCCTTTTCTTGGAGTGTTTTTCTTAAAAGTCCCCAAATCAGCAGCAAAAAAGCCCCCCCCCCCAAAAGCTGTTTAACTGATGAATGACTTCATAAACAATGGGAATTTAAAGATATTCAAGGATGAGACGCCCCTGGGAGGGAATGTTAAATTAAAGGAGGTTATTCCCATAATTAGGGGAGTTATCCACAGCTCTCCTGCTCCCACTGCATCCCAGTTATCCCAGGCAGGCACCGGATCCGCCTCTTTTCTCCCATATCCAGGGAATTCCTCGAGCTCCCCCTCCTGGAAAAGCAGCTTCACAAAAAAAAACCCCCAAGAGCAAATCCCTGGAAGGAACATTCCCAAGGCTGCCCGAGCGTTGCCTTTCCCAGGGAAAATCAAGCAGCCAGATGCCCATGGAATCCTTTCCCTAAAGGAATCCCATCCCTAAACCCGAGGAGAGCGAGGGTGTGGAATTCCAGCCTGTGGGAATTCAGCGGGAAAGGGGGAAAACCAACCCCACAGTGAAGGGTTCTCCAGGGGTGGGAGAGGGAGGGGAGGGAAACCAAAGAGGTGATGGAACAATCCATGGATTTCTGGTGCTCCAAGGGCCGGATTCGGGCTGGGAAAGACTTTACAGCCCTTTCCAAAGCCTGAAGGAGCTCTGGGAGAGCTGGAGAGGGACTGGGGACACGGGATGGAGGGACAGGACACGGGGAATGGAAAAGGGGAGATTTGGGGGGGAGATTGGGAAGGGATTCCCGGCTGGGCTGGAATTCCCAGGGAAGCTGTGGCTGCCCCTGGATGATCCCTGCAGTGTCCCAGGCCGGGCTGGATCCCCTGGGACAGCAGGAGGAGTCCCCAGGCAAGGAATGGGATGGGATTTAATGCCCCTTCCAACCCAACCCATTCCATGATTCCAGGATAAAGGCCACTCAGAATCCACTCAGAGGGATTTTTATGGAATCTGGAGATGGAAAAGGCGGGAAAGGGGAAGGGAGCCCCTTCCCTGAGTGCCGAGATTCCCAGGGAACCCCCCCTTGTTCCCGGAACTCCTTCCCAGAGAGGAGTTGGGCTGGGGATGGATCCAATGTCAGGCTCTGGCTCCAGGCTGGGAGAGCTGGGAATGGCCAGGCTGGAGAAGGGAAGGATCCAGGGAGA
>NW_020957868.1:18505-23985 GCF_003031625.1 Empidonax traillii | reverse complement strand
GTTGCTTTTTCTCTTTTTCCTTTCCTTCATCCCCCTTTTTCTTTTACCCTTTTACTTCCCCGTTTTTCCTTTCCTTTCCTTTCCTTTCCTTTCCTTTCCTTTCCTTTCCTTTCCTTTCCTTTCCTTTCCTTTCCTTTCCTTTCCTTTCCTTTCCTTTCCATTTTCCTCTTTCTCTTTCCCTTTTTTTCCCATTCCTTTCCTTTCCCCTTTTTCCATTTATTTTCCCTCCCCTTTTCCCTCGGCTGCCCCATCCCTGGAAGTGTCCAAGGCCAGCTTGGATTCCTTTGGATTCCCTGGTCTAGTGGAAGGTGGGGACTGAAACGAGACGATCCTTAAAATCCCTTCCCACCCAAACCATCCCATTCCCAAGGCACTGGAATTCTCCCTAATTCCCAAAAATCCCCAGTCTGCAGAGCCCGCTCTGCGTGTCAGCGCCCTGAAGACCCATTTACCACCAAAGCCCCCTCATTATCACCCCCGTACCCTCCCACTTAACCTCCCAAACGCCCCTTAATTCACTCCAAGCCGTTTTATTCCCAATTTTCCCTTGGAATCTCCCGCTCCTCGCAGAGCCCGGCCTGCAACTCCCATGATCCCCTGCGCGCCGCTCAGGGCCTGCTCCCCTTCCTCCCCCGCAAGGCACGCTGGGAGTTGTAGTCCTTTGGCGCGCCCGCGCTCTCTGATTGGCTGCCAACCACGGCGGGGCGGGCCCAGCGCCGCGCGCTTCTCCCCTTCACCAATGAGCGACGGAGTTTGAATGATTGACGTGTCCCTCGGCCAATGGGAGCGGGGAGGGCGGGGAGGGCGGGAGAAGCGCGCGGGTCGAAGGCGGGAGAGCGGCGATGGCGGAGGCGGCGCGGAGGTGACGGGGGGGGCTCTGAGGGGATCGGGGCGCTCTGAGGGGATCGGGGGGAGTCCCGAGGGGGCTCGGCGCGGTGGGAGGGACCCCGGGATCGTCGTGCGGGGGTAGGAGGGTGGGGGTTAGCAGTGCGAGGTCAGGTAGCGGTGCGGGGTGTGTGGGGTGGGGTGGGAGACACCCCCAAAAGGGCTTTGGGACCCCACAGGGAAGGGCCTGGGGACCCCACAGGGACATCCCCCCAAGGGCTTTGGGACCCTATGATGGGCCTGGGAACCCCACAGAGACCCCCCCTTCTCCTTGCTTGGGGACCCCAAAGAAACTCCTCTAAAGGGTGTGGAGACCCCACACAGACCCCCCCCCAAAGGTTTGGGGACCCCACAGAGACCCCCAAAGGTTTGGGGCATCACAGGGACCTGCTAAGGGCTTGAGGACCCCTCAGAGACCCCCAAAAGTTTGGGGCATCACAGGGATCTGCTGAGGGCTTGAGGACCCCACGAGACACCCCCACCCCCAAAAAAATATTGGGACCCCACAGAGACCCCCCCAAAGATTTGGGGACCCCACAGAGACCCCCAAAGGTTTGGGGCATCACAGGGACCTGCTAAGGGCTTGAGGACCTCACAAAGACGTCCCCACCCCAAAAAAATATTAGGACCCCACAGAGACCCCCCCAAAGGTTTGGGGACCCCCAAGGGCTTTGGGACCCCATGAAGGGCCTGGGGATCCCAGAGAGCCCCTTTATTATTAATGAGGTAATACACATAATCTTTATTACCAGCAAAGATTAAAATACTCCTTCCCCCCCTGGCTGCAGGTTTTTGTGGATTTGGGGGGCGTTTCCCACTCGGGAAAAATTCCAGCAGCAGGGAAAACCGTTGTCCCAATAATTCTCCCAGACTGGGAGAGGTAGAGCAGAACTGGTTTAAATCGTTGTGTCAATAAAGGCCAAAGTAAATAAATAAATAAAATAAATAAAGGGATTTATGGGATTTGGCTCCCTGGGAAGCGGGGGGGGGGGAGACAGTGGAGGGTGAAGAGCTGCCAAGGCGGAATCCCGTGGGGATAAACTGAGCAGGAATAAAGGCAAGGCTTGCAGGAACTAATTCTGGAGAGGGGTTTGTGGGAGACAGGCGGGAAAACGCGTTCCTGGATTCTGGGAATCGTTAGGGACGGGGATTTTGGGATGTGTTTGTGCCTCGTGGCCTGGAATCTCCTCTGCACAATCCCGATATTCCCACCTCTGTCATTCCGGGACTGCTTCCTGCTGCTGTTTCATTCCCTGTCTCTCACCGTTCTCTTCCTCATTTCCTGACTCTGGGGGGGGGGGGTGTTGTTTTCATGGAATTCTGTTCCAAACCGTGGGAATGGCGGGTTTTCCAGGTGTCCCAGCGAGGCTCAGGCGCCCGGAACGCCCCGGAAACGGAGCCGGGGCTCCCCCGGGCCCCAGGGGTGAGTGCACAGCTCTTCCCACTGGGATTGATCCCTGGAAAAGCAACCTGACTGTCCTGGGATCAGGGAATGGGCTGGGGAGGGGAAGGGAATTCAAAGATCAGCCAATTCCACCTGGCAGAGCCTGCGGGGGCTCCGGGAGAGCTGGAGAGGGATTTGGGATCAGGGCCTGCAATGACTGGAAGGACACAGGGAATGGCTTCCCACTGGGAAAGGGGAGATTGGGAAGGGATTCCCGGCTGGGCTGGAATTCCCAGGGAAGCTGTGGCTGCCCCTGGATGATCCCTGCAGTGTCCCAGGCCGGGCTGGATCCCCTGGGATAGCGGGAACTATCCCTGCCCATGGAATGGGATGATCCCTAAAACCCCTGGCCATGACCAGAAGCTCAGTTCCAATCCCAAAGAAGAGCTTCTTCCTCCTTCTCCCACCTCCCACCATCCAAACATTTTCCTCATTCTCCTTAAATTCCCCTCAAAAAATGCCCCGGGGGTGGGGGGGGATCAGACCAGGAATGAAGTTGGATCCCTAAATTAGAAGGACAACTTCCCAGGAGAAACTGGAAATCCGGAGCCCTGGGATTGCTGAGGCCCTTCCTAAAAATGGAAATCCAGAAGCCTGGGATTGTTCAGGCCCTTCCTGAGAACGGTGTGATTTTTGGGAAGCAGGTTCAGAGGTTATTTGTGACGTCCTGGTGATTTTTTGGAGGGGGATTCTGGGGGGCTGAGATTCCCAAAAACATCCCAGGAGAAGGCCCTGGGGCTGTCCCAGCCTCACACCCAGGGATCAGGGATTTTCCAGGAACAAATCCCACCTCGTTTCCCACCCTAATCACAAACAGCCCTGATGAATCCCCCCCCCGGCAGCATTCCAGAGAGCAGGATAACAGTCATTCCCAGCCTCTGGAGCAGCTCCAGGCGGGATGGGACGCCTCATTCCCGGTTTTTTTTTTTGTTTTCCCCGCAGTTCCCCCTCGGCCTTCAAGACCCCCGTGAAGAAACGGATCAAAGCCTTTCCCTCCCCCTCCCAGAAATCCGGGAACGGGGGCTTTGCTTCCCAGCCCTGGCGCTCTCCGAGCCCCGGGGAGGAGGGGAAGGAGAACCGGGGTGTCCCAGTGAAACCAGTGACTTCCAGGAGGTTGGACATCTCCCCGCTCCAGGAATTCCAGGCATCCCGTGTTCCCACGGCCCCCCCACGGGGGGGATCCCCGAGGAAATCCCCCCTCAAACCCTCCTCCTGCAGGCCCCACGTGCCCGTGGGGTCCTTCTATGGCCGAGGGAAGGGCTACCTGGACCCCCTGGAGAGGAAGAGGCTGCAGGAGATCCAGGTTTCGGGAATGAGGAGCAGGGACGGGAACGTCCCAGCTGCCGGCAGAGCGGAGAATCCCAGCGGGAATCCCGACCCCAGGGCGGCCAAACACGCCCCAAACCCCGGGAATGGGGGCGGGAATCCCAACCCCAGGGCGGCCAAACACGCCCCAAAGCCCAAAGGGGGCCGGAGCGTCCCGAAAAGTCGGAAGAGCAAGGCGGAGATCCCGGTGGGAAAGCCCAGGGGGGAGAAGGAAGCCGGGAATTGCCTCGTCCAGAAGAAGATGGATTCTCCCTTCCGGGTGCTGAGCATGAAGGTGAAACCCGCCCTGAAGCTCCAGCTGGGGGCGGCTTTCTTCGCTGCCAGGAAGAAATCCCACTCCAAGAAAAACCCCGGA
Source organism: Empidonax traillii (assembly GCF_003031625.1). Classification (NCBI taxonomy): domain Eukaryota; kingdom Metazoa; phylum Chordata; class Aves; order Passeriformes; family Tyrannidae; genus Empidonax; species Empidonax traillii. Next base: position 19,975 of record NW_020957868.1, on the reverse strand, counting down.
GACTCCAAGGCTCCCCAGGCTCTTCCCAAAGCCCCGCAGGAGAAGGTGGGGCCGGCAGAGGGGAGCGAAGCCCCGGAGAAGAGGGGCGAGTTGGGGAGGATTCCCGAGGCCCAGGAGGAAGGGAAGGAGAACAGGGAGAGCTCTGGGAATGTGGGAGATCCGGGATGTGCAGGGAAAGCATCCCCACGGAAAACCGGCAGCGTGTCCTGCGCTTCCGAGGCCGGAGCTGCGGAAGACGGGGTGAGTCTGGGGTGGAAGCGGCTTCCATGAGTGCAAACATCCCAAATATCCATGGATTCTCCCCTTGGGAGGGTGTGAAACCAGGGATAAACAGCAGGCATTCCCCGCCTGTCCCTGGCTCAGGGAATATTCATTCCAGTGCTTGTGGCTGGAAGGAAAAGTCTCAGCGGGATCTTCTCTCCCAAGGAAAACAACCCCTGTCATCCCCCTGTTTGGCAGGTTGTTTTCCTGTTGGATCCTTCCCTTCTCCAGCCTGGAGCCAGAGCCTGACATTGGATCCATCCCCAGCCCAGCTCCTCTCTGGGAAGGAGTTCCGGGAACAAGGGGGGGTTCCCTGGGAATCTCGGCACTCAGGGAAGGGGTTCCCTTCCCCCTTTCCCGCCTTTTCCATCCCCACATTCCATAAAAATCCCTCTGAGTGGATTCTGAGTGTCCTTTATCCTGGAATGGGTTGTGTGGGAAGGGATTTTAAGGATCATCCCATTCCATGGGCAGGGACACCTCCTGCTATCCCAGGTTGCTCCCAGCCCCATCCAGCCTGGCCTTGGACACTTCCAGGGATGGAGCCGCAGCTTCCCTGGGGATTTTCTTGGAAAAGAAAGACCTTCAGGAGCATCAAATCCAACCTTTGGCCCGACTCAAATCCCAGGTTTTCCTTTTGTCCCTAAAATCCCCGTGTTCTCCTCCAGGGAGCCGACGGGATCAGCTCCTCCCCAGGCTGGGAATCCCAGGATTGTGTTGTCCCTTCCAGCCAATCCCCTCCTGGAGGGAACAAACAGGGTGAGTTGGATCATTCCTGCTTCAATCCAGGGGGCTTTTTGTGCCGATCTTTGTGTAGGAAAATGCTGATTTTTTTTTTTTTTCTGTAGGAAAATGAGGCAGGGAAACCTTTGGGAATGCCTTCACCTGCTTTTCCCAGCAGGACCGGCCCTGAATTCCATGCTGTAGCGTTCAAAAAGCTGGATAATGCATTAAATGATGGGAATTTCGCGGGTTTGCTTCAGTTTTGATCCACCTGGGAATTCTTTTTGTCCCCCTGAGCTGCCCATTCCCAGGAAGGTTTGGGAAGTGGCTGTGTCTGAACCCAGTAATTCCATTTCCCCCGTTCTTTTCCCACTGGATCCTTTCCCTGGCTCTCCCCTGCTTCCCTTTCCCCATCCGGGTTTTTAAGGCATTTGGCTCCTTCCTTCAGTTTTCCCGGTGGGATATTCCCAAACCACCCCTCCCCTT
>NW_020957868.1:11408-15899 GCF_003031625.1 Empidonax traillii | reverse complement strand
AATCTCCCCTTTCCCAGTGGGAAGCCATTCCCTGTGTCCTTCCAGTCATTGCAGGCCCTGATCCCAAATCCCTCTCCAGCTCTCCTGGAGCCCCTGCAGGCTCTGGAAGGGGCTCCAAGCTCTCCCTGGATCCTTCCCTTCTCCAGCCTGGCCATTCCCAGCTCTCCTATTCCTGGATCCACACCTGGTGATTCCAGGTGTTTCCACACCCCTGGCAGGGCAGGACCCTTATCCCTGGCTTTGTCCAGGTATCCCACATGGATCGGGTGTGGGAAGGGACCTCAGAGCTCATCCCATTCCGTCCCGTGAGCTGGGAACCTTCCACTGTTCCATTCATGGATCTCACCCTCTGCTCCTCACTTTGCCTTGTTCATCCCTTCAGTTTGCTGCTGAATTTCCAAGATCTTGGAGTTAGGATGGCAGAGCTGCTTAATCCGGAGTTAATTAACTTTTTATGCAATTATGGCTTTTCCTGGGTCCTCCCTCCGCAGCTCCTGGAAAGCTTTTCCCTCCCTGAGACGCTCTGGGATCACAACCACCCCCCTGCCCCTGGCTGAGCTCTTTCCCAACTCTTTTTCCCTCTGTTTTCCGTGGTTTCCAGGCCGCTGGATGAGATTCCCTCTCCGTTCGGGAGCAGCCCACCTGGAAAAGCCCCTCACGCCTCCCAGAAGAGCAGGAAGGCCAAGGAGCTCTGCGGGCGTTCCCGGGATCAGATGATCATTGTAAGGATGTGCCGGGCCCTGGGGGGGGACGGTGAGGGGGGGAATTTTGGGATGAGGAAAGCGGGAATGTTCCGTGAGGGGATCCCTGAAAGGAGGTCAGAGCTGGAAAATGGGAGCAGGAATCGGGAATGGGCAGCTGGGAGAAGGTCCCAACCGAGAAACGCTTTGAATTCAACTTAATCCCCTTAAAATGAGGGAAAAGGGAGGGGTTTTTTTACCCCTCAATTTAAACCCAAAAAATTGGGGGGGAGGGGGAAATAGAAAAAAAAGGAACTCCCACAATTTTAACCCCAAATTGACGGTAAAGGTGTTTTGTTGGTGTTTTTTTTTTTTTTTTTTTTTTTTTTTTTTTTTTTTTTTTTTTTTCTTTTTTTTTTTTTACCATTGAGACACGTTTTGGCAAAAAGCTCCATGTTTTTAGGGAGTTTGTGAGGGGATTTGGGGTAAAAACGGCGGGTTTGGAGCAGTTGGAGGAAGGCTCTGAGGGGTTTGAGGTAAAAAAAACAGGGTTTGGGGGACTTTGAGTGGTAATTTGGGGTAAAAGTTGCGATTTTGGCGAGTTTTGGGGTAGTGTGAGGGGATTTGGGGCGAAAGCGTGGGCTTTGATGAGTTTGAGGGGGAATTTGGGGTAAAAGCCACGTTTTTGAGGAGTTTGTGAGGGGATTTCGGGTCAAAGTGATATTTTGGGGAAGTTTGAGGGGCAATTTCAGGTAAAACCCATCTTTTGGGGGAGTTTTGAGGGGATTTGGGGTAAAAGTGGTGGTTTTGAGGAGTTTGTGAGGGGATTTGGGGTAAAAACAGCAGGTTTGGAGCAGTTGGAGGAAGGCTCTGAGGGGATTTGAGGTAAAAAATGGGGGTTTGGGGACTTTGAGGGGTGATTTGGGGTAAAAGCCACATTTTCAGTGAGTTTTAGGGGAAGTCTGAGGGAATTTGGGGCTGGAAGTGGCATTTTTGGTGAGTTTGAGGGGGAATTTGGGTAAAAGTCCCGATTTTAACCTGTTTTGGGGAATTTGGGTTTAAAATGTCAGGTTTGGAGGAGTTTGAGGGAGGATCTGAGTATCTAATGTAAAAAACAGGTTTTTGGGGAATTTGATGGGGGCTTTGGGCTAAAAGTCACATTTTTAGTGAGGTTTTGGGTTGTGTTGAGGGGATTTGGGACAAAAGGGTGGGTTTTGAGTTTGACGGAGACTTTGGGGTAAAAACCACATTTTTGGGGAGCTTGAGGGGGAATTTGGTGTAAAAGTGGTGGTTTTGGGGTGTTAGTGAGGGGATTTGAGTTAAAAAAGGCTCTGGAGTATTTTGAGGAGGGGATTTGAGGCAAAAAACAGGGGTTTGGGGAACTTTGAGGGGTGATTTGGAGTAAAAAATCACATTTTTTGAGAATTTCTGGGAAGTGTGAGAGTAATTGGGGCAAAGGTGTGGACTTTGATGAGTTTGAGGGGGAATTTAGAATAAAATCCACGGTTTTGGTGAATTTGAAGGGGAATTTAGGGTAAAATAGATGGTTTGGGGGAGTTTGTGAGGGGATTTGGTGTAAAAGTGGCATTTTTGAGTTTGAGGGGGAATTTGGGGTAAAAGTCCTGATTTTAATCAATTGGAGGGATTTGGGGTAAAAACAGCGAATTTGGATGAGTTTGAGGAAGGGTCTGAGGGGATTTGAGGTAAAAATGAGGTTTTGGTGGACTTTGAGTGGTGATTTGGGGTAAAAATCACATTTTTAGGGAGGTTTTGGGGAGTGTGTGTGGGATTTATAGTTAAAGTGGTGTTATTGGGGAGTTTGAGGGAGAATTCAGGGTAAAGCCCATGTTTTTGGGGAGTCTGTGAGGGGATTTGGGGTAAAACTGTTATTTTTGGAGGCGTTGGAGGGGAAATTAAGGGTAAAATTCCCGATTTTAATCTGTTTTGGGAGATTTGGGGTAAAAACGGTGGGTTTGGAGGAGTTCGAGGAAGGCTCTGAGGGGATCTGAGGTAAAAACCAGGGGTTTAGGGGACCCAAACAGCTTTCCCTTCCCTCTGCTCCCAGACAAAAATTACCTATTTTCAGGGAGCTGGCCAAAACCCCACAGTTTTCCTCCGCTCCTTTATTTTTGCGAGGCTCCTTTCCGTTTCTTCCTCAGCTGGTCTCGTTCAATCCTCCATTCAGTGCATTCCCTGGGGGCAATCCCCGTCCCCCAGTCCATCTGGGAGCAAATCCTTCCCCCTGGAGCGGGTGCTGAGGGGCCTGAGGGGCTCTGGGACGCTGCCCTGGCTCTCTGTGCCCCCCTGGGTTGCTGCCCTGGCTCTCTGTGCCCCCTTGGGTTGCTGCCCTGGCTCTCTGTGCCCCCAGGACGCGGGTCAGAAGCACTTTGGGGCCATCATGTGCAAATCCTGCGGGATGATCTACTCAGCTGCCAGCCCGGAGGACGAGGCCCAGCACCTGCAGCACCACCAGAGGTTCCTGGAGGCTCTCAGATACGTGGTGAGGGCACGCCTGGGACCGGGATGGGCTGGGATACGGGATCTGCTGCAGGGCAGGGGTCTCTGCGGAGGGATCTGGGCAGGCTGGACCCCTGGGAGGATCAGCCTGTGCCGGGCCCTTCGCTTGGATCGCTTGGATCGACCCCCTGGGACGCTCCCAAGATGGGGAAAGGAGTGTCTGGAAAGCTGCCTGGTGGGGAAAATAAAAAAAAAAAGCTGGGAAAAATTCCTTCATGGAAAGGGTTCCCCATCCCTGAAATCCCTGTGGATGTGGCACTTGGGGACGGGGATCAGTGGTGGCCCTGGAAGTAACGGGGGAATTGTTGGGCTCCACGTTCCCCAGAGGGCTTTTCCCACCTGAAATATCCGTGATTCCCTATCCAGGTGCAGCCAGGCAGGCAGTTTATATCCAGAGGGGAGGCTCAGGTGCGGTTTGGGTTGTTCCAGCCCGGGGGGATGGCTGGCATTTGACTCGATTCCCGAAAGCTGGAGCAGTTGTATTCCAGCAGCCTCTGCCAGCGTCTGGAATTCACCCTAACCCTGAATCACTTCCTCCCTCCTCCCCTGTTTATTTGGGATGTTTCCCCCTCTCCGTGGCAGGGCTGGAAGAAGGAGCGAGTCGTGGCGGAATTCTGGGATGGGAAGATCGTGCTGATCCTTCCGACCGACCCCAAATACGCCGTCAAGAAGGTACAGGGGTGTTTGTTTTGGGATCTCTCCTGGAGGGGAGCTCTGTGCTGGCTCAGATCCCAAAATCCCTCCCTGGGGGGTGGTGCCAGGGCACAGGGAGAGCTCGGGGGGGGCTGGGGTGGGAGTTTGGGGGGTTTGAACCCTCATCCTGACACATCCTCACCCTCACCCAGTGTCCCAACAGTGCCTCATCCCAGCAGTGCCTGATCCCTCCTGTCCCAGCAGTGCCCGATCCCAACAGTGCCCGATCCCAACAGTGCCTGATCCCAGCAGTGCCTGATCCCAGCAGTGCCTGATCCCTCCTGTCCCAACAGTGCCCGATCCCAACAGTGCCCGATCCCAACAGAGCCCGATCCCAACAGAGCCCGATCCCAACAGTGCCCGATCCCAACAGTGCCTGATCCCAACAGTGCCCGATCCCAGCAGTGCCCGATCCCAACACAGCCTGATCCCAAGAGTACTTGATCCTTCCTATCCCAACACAACCTGATCCCTGTTTTCTCAGCACAGCCTGATCCCAACAGAACCCTATCCCTCTTTCCCTGATGCATTCTGATCCCCCCCCGCCCTGATCCTGTGGTGTGTCCAAGCACATCCCGATCCCTCCTGCCCCTCCCTGCCC
>NW_020957868.1:4422-6232 GCF_003031625.1 Empidonax traillii | reverse complement strand
GGCGCTCGGCGTGCTCCTGCAGCTGGGTGGTGGGTGGTGAGGGACCCGCTCCTGCTCCCACGGCTCCTCGCCGCGCCGATCTGTGCAGCCGACCTCGTGGAGAAGCCGTCGGGAGCCGCGCTTCGACGGTGGAGCGGTTGGCGAACGGCCCGTGGCCATGAGGGGCCGGGCCGCGCCGGGTCAGGCCGGGCGGGTGCAGGGAGGGGGCCGGACGGTCCTGGGAGTTCCCCCAGACCGTCGAGGCGGGGCGGGTGGATGGTCCCGTTCGGAGGGGAGGAGAAATTCCTGGGTCAGGCCGGGCAGGAGCCGGGGGAGGGCGGATGGATCGCTCCTCTCCGGGCATTGCCGCAGTGAGGGTGGGATGGGATGGGCTCGGCCTGCCCGCGGCTTCTGCCCAGGAATGTGGGGGTTGCTTTCTTATTCTTTCTTGTTTGTTTTTGTTGGTTGGTTTTTTTATTGTTGTTGTTTGTTTGTTTGTTTTTGTCCCCGGGTTAAACTGCAGGAAGCTGTGAGTGAAAAGCAGGGAGAGGAGGGCTCGTCCAAACTATTTCAGCGTGCCCTTATGAGGTGGCGAGCTGTGCTGGTGGGTGGTATTTGCCTCCTGTAGGGTCTCCCGTGCCAGACAGGTCAAAACTGAAGGGTCAGATAAAATGGTCAGGATGGGCTCACCAGGCAGTCAGCCATCCTAGGAGAAGGACAACTCTAATTCCAAACCCCGGGCAGACGGAGCTCGCTTAGCCCGGTAAGGCCATCCATCCAAGAGAAGGATGATCTAATTAAACCCGCGTCCTGGGGACCTCGCTGTCATCTTCCAAGCTTGCCAGGCCCTGGCAGATGAACCTCAGGAGTAAAGGGTGGGACCAGTTCTGCGCAAGCTGAGCCTCACCTAAAAAAAATCCACTGCGCAGGCTCCCAGGTTATACCCACACTTATGGCCAGGAAGCCTTTTCCCTGGAGTTTTCCAGCTGCTGTCCCAGAGGGATTTGGATTCTGATCCTTGTGGGACCATCCCAGCAAGGATATTCCTTGATTTCCGGACAACATCCCGTGCCTTCAGGGTAACACCCTCCCCTCACCCCAACTTGCGAACACCTGGAAAAAACACCTGGAAAAAAACCACCCAATCCCACACAGGGGATCCCCAAAACCCGTTTATTTTCAACATCCCCCCCCACTCCTCCCCAACACAAAACTACGGAAAAACTCATCCCCAAACACAGGGAAGGAGGGAGGAGGGTTGGGAGACTTTTCCAGAGGCGATTCCCATATCCCGGTGTGCGCTCAGAGCGGGGGCTCCATCCCCTCGAGCACCTGCAGGATGCGCGCGGCCGAGGGCCGTTTTTTGGGATCCTGGGCGGTGCAGACGGAGAACAGGTCGATGAGGGGCTGGTGGGACGGCTCCAGCTCCTCCAGGTTCAGGGCCGGGCGCGTCCCCAGGGCGGCGTAAAAAGCGTCCTCGTCGAACAGATCCTCGGCCAGGGAATCCTCTGGAATGGGGACAGCGGGAATGCTGGGGGGGGGCGGGGCTCATCCCAGGGGATCGCGGGGATCGCTGGGATCCAGGCCCAGGGCACCAAGGAACCCAAAATCCCATCCCATTCCACAGGCAGGGACACCTCCTGCTATCCCAGGGGATCCAACCCGGCCTGGGACACTGCAGGGATCATCCAGGGGCAGCCACAGCTTCCCTGGGAATTCCAGCCCAGCCGGGAATCCCTTCCCAATCTCCCCTTTCCCAGTGGGAAGCCATTCCCTGTGTCCTTCCAGTCATTGCAGGCCCTGATCCCAAATCCCTCTCCAGCTCTCCTGG
>NW_020957868.1:0-4401 GCF_003031625.1 Empidonax traillii | reverse complement strand
TCCCATCCCACTTTCCCTCTCCCATCCCAGTTTTTCCCTCATCCCAGTTTCCCTCTCCCATCCCACTTTCCCTCTCCCATCCCACTTTCCCTCTCCCATCCCACTTTCCCTCTCCCATCCCACTTTCCCTCTCCCATCCCACTTTCCCTCCCCTATCCCAGTTTCCCTCTCCCATCCCAGTTTCCCTCCCCTATCCCAGTTCTCCTCCCCCATCCCACTTTCCCTCCCCTATCCCAGTTTCCCTCTGCCCTCCGCCCCGAGCGTTCCCGGCGGGTCCATCCCGGCGTTTCTCTTCCAGGAGCACCTTCACGTTCGGGAGCGTCCTGAGCTCCCGGGAAATCGCCTTTTCCGACCCCACCCCGCACGGGAAGCTCCTGGCCAGCAGCTACTGCCGGACCCCCAACTTCCTGGTCTACAACTTCCTCTCCCAGGAGGCCCCGCTGGGATAAGCTCGGCTTGAGTTTGATCCCTAAACCCCTGGATCCCTGTCTGCAGTTCCTGCTGAAGCCCCCCGGGAGCATTCCCGGCATTCCCAGTCCCAGCTGATCCCTGCCTGCAGTTCCTGCTGAGCTCCTGGGAGCATTCCTGGCGTTCCTGGCGTTCCCGGTCCTGGGAGCAAATGTCACTTTGTGTACAGTGGGGGAGGGTTGGGGGGAAGTCCCGGGATCCCCCTGGATATGCCGGGTTTGTTTGGGATCCCCCTGGATATGCCGGGTTTGTTTGGGATCCCCCTGGATGTGCCGGGTTTGTTTGGGATCCCCCTGGATGTGCCGTGGGTTTGTTTGGGAATCCCAGGACTCCCCTGGATGTGCCAGGTTTGTTTGGGAATCCCGAGATACCCCTGGATGTTCCGGCTTTGTTTGGGAATCCCGGGATCCCCCTGGATGTCCCGGCTTTGTTTGGGAATCCTGGGACTCCCCTGGATGTGCCAGGTTTGTTTGGGAATCCCGGGATCCCCCTGGATGTCCCGGCTTTGTTTGGGATCCCCCTGGATGTGCCGTGGGTTTGTTTGGGAATCCCGGGCCCCCCCTGGATGTTTGTTTGGTTTGTTTGGTCCCAGAATGGGAATTTTATGGCAAATAAATTAATTTTGGTGGAGTTTGCAATTAACACAAAGGTTGTTCCCTCTGCGCCGGGTCGGGGCCTTCCCTGTGGCCGTGGGGCCTTTTCCCAGGATTCTCCAGCTGCTCTCCCACAGGGATTTGGATTCCAGCAAAAATACTCCATGATTTTAGGACAACATCCCGTGATTTTAGGACAGCCTTCTTATTTTATGAGATATAAAACCATCCCGTGGGAGGATGAGTTTCCAACAACCTGTTGTGCCAGGAGGGCCCAAGATGGCGGGCGGGGGGTCCAAGATGGCGGGCGGGGGGCCCAAGATGGCGGGCGGGGGGCCCAAGATGGCGGGCGGGGGGACCTGGCGCTCGGCGTGCTCCTGCAGCTGGGTGGTGGGTGGTGAGGGACCCGCTCCTGCTCCCACGGCTCCTCGCCGCGCCGATCTGTGCAGCCGACCTCGTGGAGAAGCCGTCGGGAGCCGCGCTTCAACGGTGGAGCGGTTGGCGAACAGCCCGTGGCCATGAGGGGCCGGGCCGCGCCGGGTCAGGCCGGGCGGGTGCAGGGAGGTGGCCAGACGGTCCTGGGAGTTTCCCCAGACCGTCGAGGCGGGGCGGGTGGATGGTCCCGTTCGGAGGGGAGGAGAAATTCCTGGGTCAGGCCGGGCAGGAGCCGGGGGAGGGCGGATGGATCGCTCCTCTCCGGGCATTGCCGCAGTGAGGGTGGGATGGGATGGGCTCGGCCTGCCCGCGGCTTCTGCCCAGGAATGTGGGGGTTGCTTTCTTGTTCTTTCTTGTTTGTTTTTGTTGGTTGGTTGTTTGTTTTTGTCCCCGGGTTAAACTGCAGGAAGCTGTGAGTGAAAAGCAGGGAGAGGAGGGCTCCTCCGAACTATTTCAGCGTGCCCTTATGAGGTTGCGAGCTGTGCTGTTGGGTGGTATTTGCCTCCTGTAGGGTCTCCCGTGCCAGACAGGTCAAAACTGAAGGGTCAGATAAAATGGTCAGGATGGGCTCACCAGGCAGTCAGCCATCCTAGGAGAAGGACAACTCTAATTCCAAACCCCGGGCAGACGGAGCTCGCTTAGCCCTGTAAGGCCATCCATCCAAGAGAAGGATGCTCTAATTAAACCTGCGTCCTGGGGACCTCGCTGTCACCTTCCAAGCTTGCCAGGCCCTGGCAGATGAACCTCAGGAGTAAAGGGTGGGACCAGTTCTGCGCAAGCTGAGCCTCACCTAAAAAAAATCCACTGCGCAGGCTCCCAGGTTATACCCACACTTATGGCCAGGAAGCCTTTTCCCTGGAGTTTTCCAGCTGCTCTCCCAGGCGGATTTGGATTCTGATCCTTCTGGGTCCATCCCAGCAAGGATATTCCATGATTTTTGGACAACATCCCATGATTTTAGGACAGTATTCTTATTTTACGAGATGTGAAACCATTCCACGGGGAGATGAGTTTCTGTTGTGCCAGGAAACCTTTTCCCTGGAGTTTTCCAGCTGCTCTCCCAGAGGGATTTGGATTCTGATCCTTGTGGGACCATCCCAGCAAGGATATTCCTTGATTTCCGGACAACATCCCGTGCCTTCAGGGTAACACCCTCCCCTCACCCCAACTTGCAAACACCTGGAAAAAAAACCCTGGAAAAAAAACACCCAATCCCACACAGGGGATCCCCAAAACCCGTTTATTTTCAACATCCCCCACCCCTCCCCAACACAAAACTACGGAAAAACTCATCCCCAAACACAGGGAGGGAGGGAGGAGGGTTGGGAGACTTTTCCAGAGGCGATTCCCGGCTCCCAGTGTGCGCTCAGAGCGGGGGCTCCATCCCCTCGAGCACCTGCAGGATGCGCGCGGCCGAGGGCCGTTTTTTGGGATCCTGGGCGGTGCAGACGGAGAACAGGTCGATGAGGGGCTGGTGGGACGGCTCCAGCTCCTCCAGGTTCAGGGCCGGGCGCGTCCCCAGGGCGGCGTAAAAAGCGTCCTCGTCGAACAGATCCTCGGCCAGGGAATCCTCTGGAATGGGGACAGCGGGAATGCTGGGGGGGGGCTCATCCCAGGGGATTGCTGGGATCTCTGGGATCCACGCCCAGGGCACCAAGGAACCCAAAATCCCATCCCATTCCACAGGCAGGGATACTTCCTGCTATCCGAGGGGATCCAACCCGGCCTGGGACACTGCAGGGGGCAGCCACAGCTTCCCTGGGAATTCCAGCCCAGCCCAGCTGGGAATCCCTTCCCAATCTCCCCTTTCCCAGTGGGAAGCCATTCCCTGTGTCCTTCCAGTCATTGCAGGCCCTGATCCCAAATCCCTCTCCAGCTCTCCTGGAGCCCCTGCAGGCTCTGGAAGGGGCTCCAAGCTCTCCCTGGATCCTCCTCCAGGCTGAGCATTCCCAACTCTCCCAGCCTGGCTCCAGCCCAGGGAGCATCTCCGTGTGCAGGGAAGGGAAGGGAAGGGAGCTGGGAAGGGGCAGGAGCAGCTGGGAGGGTGGGGGGCTCATCCCGGGGAAAAAGAGGGATCAGAAGGGACCTTTTCCCTCCCCACAACCCCCTGGCAGGAGGGAGGAGCCAGGGGGAGGGGTGTCCCCAATTCCCAGGGAACCAGGGCCAGGAAGGAGAGGGAGGTGGGATATACTGGGAACAATTCCCGCATGGAAAGGGCCGTCCCCCCAGGGAACGTGGAGCCTCCAAACCTTCATCCCCGGTGTCGGGGCCCAGGTCCAGGTGGGGGATGCTCAGGGTCATCATCTCCCACAGCGTCAGCCCGAAGGCGAAGATGTCGGCCTTGTCCGTGATGACGCCGCCCTCCTCCAGCGCCTCCTTGGGCTTCCAGGGCTCGGTGCCCACGTAGCACAGCCGGGGGTCGCTCACTGCGGGCCACCAACACCCCCCTGGAATCGCTTTTCCCTGGAAAAGGGCCCGCCCCAGCTCCACAGGGGGGTGTGGGGGGGAGAGTCCCCTGTCCCTGGATTCCCGAGCCTCGGGGATGTTCCCGCCTGGTGGGTGAAGCCTTTCCAGTTCCTCCCGCCTTTTGGGGGAGCCTGGACCCATTTCCTTCCCACACTCTGTGTGGGAATTTGGCGCTGCGGCACCGCCAGGCTTCCCAGATTCCCGTCAAAAGCCTCTTCCCAGATTCCCCAGATTCCCATTAAAAGCCTCTCCCTCCCCCCATGCTCCTCCAGCCTGGGGCTCTCCCCCCCCAACCCTCCCAGTCAGCCTCGTTTCCTCCAGCCAGCCCGGCTCCAGCGGGCCCGGAATTCCCGGGATTCCCGGGCTGGGGCTGTCCCGGGAAAGGCCTCACCTGTCATGTTCTCGTCCAGGGGCAGGGACACCCCCACGTCGCAGATCT
>NW_020957867.1:18502-19594 GCF_003031625.1 Empidonax traillii | reverse complement strand
TTTCCACCTGGAGAAACATCTGGAATGTTCCATAAAGGATTTTGGAAGCTCCAAACATTCCCTTTTTCTGGAATTTTCCAGGATGTTCCTGCAGGTGGATTTTGGAACCTCCAAACCTCTTCCAGATGTTCCTGCAGGTGGATTTGGAAGTTCCAAACATTCTCCCACCTGGAGAAACATCTGGAATGTTCCCCAAAGGATTTTGGAAGCTCCAAACCCCGTCCAGATGTTCCTCCAGGTGGATTTGGAAGCTCCAACCATTTTCCCACCTGGAGAAACATCTGGAATGTTCCCCAAAGGCTTTGGAAGCTCCAAACCCCTTCCAGATGTTCCTGCAGGTGGATTTTGGAGCTCCAACCATTTTCCCACCTGGAGAAACATCTGGAATGTTCCCCAAAGGCTTTGGAAGCTCCAAACCCCTCCCAGATGTTCCTCCAGGTGGGATTTGGGAGCTCCAACCATTTTCCCACCTGGAGAAACATCTGGAATGTTCCCCAAAGGATTTGGAAGCTCCAAACCCCTCCCAGATGTTCCTCCAGGTGGGATTTGGGAGCTCCAACCATTTTCCCACCTTGAGAAACATCTGGAATGTTCCCTAAAAGATTTGGAAGCTTCAAACCCCTTCCAGATGTTCCTGCAGGTGGATTTGGAAGTTCCAAACATTCTCCCACCTGGAGAAACATCTGGAATGTTCCCCAAAGGATTTGGAAGCTCCAAACCCCTTCCAGATGTTCCTCCAGGTGGGATTTGGGAGCTCCAACCATTTTCCCACCTGGAGAAACATCTGGAATGTTCCCCAAAGGCTTTGGAAGCTCCAAACCCCTTCCAGATGTTCCTGCAGGTGGATTTTGGAAGCTCCAACCATTTTCCCACCTGGAGAAACATCTGGAATTTTCCATAAAGGATTTTGGAAGCTTCAACCATATTTCCACCTGGAGAAACATCTGGAATGTTCCATAAAGGATTTTGGAAGCTCCAAACATTCCCTTTTTCTGGAATTTTCCAGGATGTTCCTGCAGGTGGATTTTGGAACCTCCAAACCTCTTCCAGATGTTCCTCCAGGTGGGATTTTGGAAGCTCCAACCATTTTCC
>NW_020957867.1:5337-16277 GCF_003031625.1 Empidonax traillii | reverse complement strand
CCAAATCCCTCCTTCCCAAGGAATTCACTGACCACGCCCCGCTCCGAAGGTTCTGTCCACGGAGAGGGTCGGGAACGGCACCGGCCGGAGCGTAAATTGCGGGTGGGGGTACCCGCAGGTGGGCGACGGCAGAATCCCGGGATATTGGGCGCTCTCCAAGGTGGGCACCGGGATGGCGCTGACCACGGCTGGAAAAACGGGAATTAGAGGGGGTGGGGGGTGAAATTCCCAGGAAAAATGGGAATCCGGGGGTGAAATTCCCGGGAAAAACGGGGGTTGGGGTGATTAATTTACGGGGGGATGAGATGGTGGGAATTGGGAATTCCAGGGTGGGAATTGCGGTGGTCCAGGGGGAAAGGAAATCGTGGAAAACAAAACTGGGAATTTGGGAATTTGAGGGGGAAAATATTCCAGAAATTTGGGAATTTTTGAGCTTCCGGGATCCAACGTGGGATCCATCAGAGCAGAGGACAAGCAGTTATTCCATGGATAAATCCAGGGATGGGAATCCCACTTTTCCAGAGGGGAAATCATGGTAAATAAACCTCATAAATTTGGGAATTTTGGGCTCTTAATTCAGGAAAAATTCCCCCCAAAAATTGGGAATTTCTGAGTTTTGGGATCATTGGGATCCGTCAGACCAGAGGACGTTCCTTGGATAATTCCAGGGATGGGAATCCCACTTTTCCAGAGGGGAAATCATGGAAAAGAAAGCCATAAATTTGGGAATTTTGGGAAAAAAATTTGGGTGAAAAATTTGGGAAAAACTCCAGAAATTTGGGAATTTCTGAGCTTTGGGATCATCGGGATCCACCCGACCAGAGGACATCCAGTCATTCCTTGGAATTCTGAGCAGGGGATGAAAAATCCGTGGGAATTGTGTTATCCTGGGAATTTTTTTGGGGGGGATCAGGAAGGTTTTCCAGGCGCTCACGAGGGTTGGGAGGTTGGGAATCCATGGGAATCATCAGCTTGGCTCGGGTGGCTCGGCGGGCGGCCAAGGAACGTTCCAAGGTGGAGACGCCGCTGCCCGACTCTTCCGGGTCCGGACCTTGGAAAAAAATTCCCATTAAAAATTCCCTTTAAAAATTCCCCATTAAAAATTCCCATTAAAAATTCCTCATTAAAAATTCCCATTAAAAATTCCCATTAAAAATCTCCATTAAAAATTCCCCATTAAAATATCCTTATAAAAAATCCCATTAAAATTCCCCTTAAAAATTCCCATTAAAAATTCCCATTAAAAATTCCCATTAAAAATTCCCCTTAAAAATTCCCATTAAAAATTCCCATTAAAAATTCCCCATTAAAAATTCCATTAAAAATTCCCATTAAAAATCCCATTAAAAATTCCCCATTAAAATATCCTTATAAAAAATCCCATTAAAAATTCCCATTAAAAATTCCCATTAAAAATCCCATTAAAAATTCCCCATTAAAATATCCTTATAAAAAATCCCATTAAAAATTCCCATTAAAAATTCCCATCAAAAATTCCCATTAAAAATTCCCATTAAAAATTCCCATTTTAATTCCCATCAAAAATTCCCCATTAAAAAATCCCATTAAAAATTCCCCATTAAAAATTCCCATTAAAAATTCCCTATTAAAAATTCCCAGTTTTAATTTCCATATTAAAAATCCCATTAAAAATTCCCATTTTAATTCCCATCAAAAATTCCCATTAAAAATTCCCCATTAAAAATTCCCATTAAAAATTCCCATTTTAATTCCCATCTGTAAATTCCTCATTAAAAATTCCCATTAAAATTCCCTTTAAAAATTCCCATTAAAAATTCCCATTAAAAATTCCCATTAAAAATTCCCATTAAAAATTCCCCTTAAAAATTCCCATTTTAATTCCCATTAAAAATTCCCATTTTAATTCCCATCTGTAAATCCCCCATTAAAAATTCCCATTAAAAATTCCCATTAAAAATTCCCCATTAAAAATTCCCCATTAAAAATTCCCATTAAAAATTCCCATTAAAAATTCCCATCAAAAATTCCCATCAAAAATTCCCCATTAAAAATTCCCGTTAAAAATCCCCATTCAAAATTCCAATTAAAAATCCCCATTAAAAATTCCCGTCTGTAAATTCCCATTAAAAATTCCCAATTGTAAATTCCCATCAAAAATTCCCATTAAAAATCCCCATTAAAAATTTCCCATTAAAAATTCCCCATCAAAAATTCCCATTAAAAATTCCCCATTAGAAATCCCCCATTAAAAATCCCATTAAAAATTCCCATTAAAAATTCCCTGTTAAAAATTCCCATTTTAATTTCCATAATAAAAATCCCATTAAAAATTCCCAGTTTTAATTTCCATATTAAATATCCCATTAAAAATTCCCATTTTAATTCCCATTAAAAATTCCCCATTAAAAATTCCCCATTAAAAAATTCCCATTAAAAATTCCCATTAAAAATTCCCATTAAAAATTCCCATTAAAAATTCCCATTAAAAATTCCCATTAAAAATCCAATTAAAAATTCCCATTAAAATTCCCATTAAAAATTCCCATTAAAAATTCCCATTAAAAATTCCCATTTTAATTCCCATCTGTAAATTCCTCTTAAAAAATTCCCATCAAAAATTCCCATCAAAAATTCCCATTAAAAATTCCCTTTAAAAAATTCCCATTAAAAATTCCCATTAAAAATTCCCAATTAAAAATTCCCAGTTTTAATTTCCCCATCAAAAATTCCCATTAAAAATTCCCCATTAAAAATTCCCCATTAAAAATTCCCATTAAAAATTCCCATTAAAAATTCCCATTAAAAATTCCCCATTAAAAATTCCCATTAAAAATCTCCCCATTAAAAATTCCCATTAAAAATCCCCATCAAAAATTCCCATTAAAAATTCCCATTAAAAATCCCCATCAAAAATTCCCAATTAAAAATTCCCAGTTTTAATTTCCCCATTAAAAATTCCCATCAAAAATTCCCATTAAAAATCCCCATTAAAAATTCCCATTAAAAATTCCCATTAAAAATTCCCCATTAAAAATTTCCCATTAAAAATTCCCCATTAAAAATTCCCATCAAAAATTCCCACTAAAAATCCCCATTAAAAATTCCCATTAAAAATTCCCATTAAAAATTCCCATTTTAATTCCCATTAAAAATTCCCTTTAAAAAATTCCCATTAAAAATTCCCATCAAGAATTCCCATTAAAAATTCCCATTTTAATTCCCATTAAAAATACCCCATTAAAAATTCCCCAATAAATTCCCATTAAAAATTCCCATCAAAAATTCCCATCAAAAATTCCCATTAAAAATTCCCATTAAAAATTCCCATTAAAAATTCCCATTAAAAATTCCCATTAAAAATTCCCCATTAAAAATCCCCATTAAAAATTCCCATTAAAAATTCCCATTAAAAATCCCCCATTAAAAATTCCCATTAAAAATTCCCATTAAAAATTCCCATTAAAAATTCCCATCAAAAATTCCCCATTAAAAATTCCCATTAAAAATTCCCATTAAAAATTCCCATTAAAAATTCCCATTAAAAATTCCCCATTAAAAATCCTCATTAAAAATTCCCATTAAAAATCCCCATTAAAAATTCCCATTAAAAATTCCCAATAAAAATTCCCTTTAAAAATTCCCATTAAAATTTCCCAGTTTCAATTTCCCTAATAAAAACTCCCATTAAAAATTCCCATTTTAATTCCCATCTGTAAATTCCTCATTAAAAATCCCCATTAAAAATTCCCAATTAAAAATTCCCCATTAAAAATTCCCCATTAAAAATTCCCATTAAAAATTCCCATTAAAAATTCCCCATTAAAAATTCCCATTAAAAATTCCCATTAAAAATTCCCCATTAAAAATCCCCATTAAAAATTCCCCATTAAAAATCCCCATTAAAAATTCCTCATTAAAAATTCCCATTAAAATTCCCATTAAAAATTCCCATTAAAAATTCCCATTAAAAATTCCCCATTAAAAATCCCCATTAAAAATTCCTCATTAAAAATTCCCATTAAAAATTCCCATTAAAAATTCCCATTAAAAATTCCCATTTTAATTCCCATCAAAAATTCCCATTAAAAATTCCCCATTAAAAATTCCCATTAAAAATTCCCATTTTAATTCCCATCTGTAAATTCCTCATTAAAAATTCCCATTAAAATTCCCTTTAAAAATTCCCATTAAAAATTCCCCATTAAAAATTCCCATTAAAAATTCCCCATTAAAAATTCCCATTTTAATTCCCATCTGTAAATTCCTCATTAAAAATTCCCATCAAAAATTCCCATCAAAAATCCCTCATTAAAAATTCCCATTAAAAATTCCCCATTAAAAATCTCCATCAAAAATTCCCATTAAAAATTCCAATTTTAATTCCCCATCAAAAATTCCCCATTAAAAATCCTAATTAAAAAATTCCCACTTTTAATTTCCCTATTAAAAATTCCCATTAAAAATTCCCAATTAATAATTCCCATTAAAAATTCCCATTAAAAATTCCCATTAAAAATTCCCATTAAAAATTCCCCATTAAAAATTCCCAATTAAAAATTCCCATTTTAATTCCCATTAAAAATTCCCATTTTAATTCCCATCAAAAATTCCCACTTTTAATTTCCATATTAAAAATCCCATTAAAAATTCCCATTTTAATTCCCATCAAAAATTCCCATTAAAAATTCCCCATTAAAAATTCCCATTAAAAATTCCCATTTTAATTCCCATTAAAAATTCCCCATTAAAAATTCCCATTAAAAATCCCATTAAAAATCCCCATTAAAAATTCCCCATCAAAACTTCCCATTAAAAATTCCCATTTTAATTCCCATCTGTAAATTCCTCATTAAAAATTCCCTATAAAATTCCCCATTAAAAATTCCCATTAAAAATTCCCCATCAAAAATTCCCATTAAAAATTCCCATTTTAATTCCCATTAAAAATTCCCATTTTAATTCCCATCTGTAAATTCCTCATTAAAAATTCCCATTAAAAATTCCCATTAAAAATTCCCATTAAAATTCCCATTTTAATTCCCATCTGTAAATACCTCATTAAAAATTCCCATTAAAAAATCCCCATTAAAAATCCCCATTAAAAATCCCCCATTAAAAATTCCCACTTTTAATTCCCATTAAACATTCCCAGTTTTAATTTCCTTATAAAAAATCCCTTTAAAAATTCCAATTTTAATTCCCCATCAAAAATTCTCGTTAAAAATTCCCTATAAAATTCCCCATTAAAAATTCCCAATTAAAAATTCCCAGTTTTAATTTCCCTAATAAAAATTCCCATTAAAAATTCCCATTAAAAATTCCCTTTAAAAATTCCCATTAAAAGTTCCCATTAAAAATTCCTCATTAAAAATTCCCTTTAAAAATCCCTCATTAAAAATTCCCATTAAAAATTCCCCATTAAAAATCTCCATCAAAAATTCCCATTAAAAATTCCCATTTTAATTCCCATCAGTAAATTCCCCAATAAAAATTCCCATCAAAAATTCCCATTAAAAATCCTCCATTAAAAATCCCCATTAAAAATTCCCATTAAAAATCCCCATTAAAAATTCCCATTAAAAATTCCCATTAAAAATCCCCATTAAAACTTCCCATTAAAAATTCCCATTAATAATTCCCATCAAAAATTCCCATTAAAAATTCCCATTAAAAATTCCCATTAAAAATTCCCATTAAAAATTCCCCATTAAAAATTCCCATTAAAAAATTCCCATTAAAAATTCTCATTAAAAATTCCCATTAAAAATTCCCATTTTAATTTCCCTTTAAAATTCCCCATTAAAACTTCCCATTAAAAAATCCCATTAAAAATTCCCATTAAAAATTCCCATCTGTAAATTCCCCATTAAAAATTCCCATTAAAAATTCCCATTAAAAATTCCCCATTAAAAATTCCTTATTAAAAATTCCCTTTAAAAATCCCATTAAAAATTCCCATCAAAAAATTCCCATTAAAAATCTCCATCAAAAATTCCCCATCAAAAATTCCCATTAAAAATTCCCATTTTAAATTCCCATCTGTAAATTCCTCATTAAAAATTCCCATTAAAAATCCCATTAAAAATTTCCCATTAAAAATCTCCATCAAAAATTCTCATTAAAAATTCCCATTTTAATTCCCATCTGTAAATTCCCCATTAAAATTCCCATCAAAAATTCCCATCAAAAATTCCCTTTAAAAATTCCCATCAAAAATTCCCATTAAAAATTCCCATTAAAAATCCCATTAAAAATTCCTTATAAAAAATCCCATTAAAAATTCCCATTAAAAATTCCCATTAAAAATTCCCATTAAAAATTCCCATTAAAAATTCCCATTAAAAATCCCCAATAAAAAACCCTCATTAAAAATCCCCGCTTTTAATTTCCCCGATTAAAAAATCCCCCTTAAAAAATTCCCCCCTTTTCAATTCCCACCCGTAAATTCCAAATCCCCCCCCATTCCCCCCCGGAATTCCCGCTTTTCCCCTCTCTCACCCCCCTGCTGGTTGTTCTTGTTGTCGGCGGGCGTTTCCGGGCTGGGGATTTGGCGGTCGATGGAATCCTTGGCGGGCGGATCGGCGGTCGATGAGGCGGTCGATGGTTTCTGCAGGTGTTTCAGCTCCATCTCCTCGTGGTGGATCCAGAGGTCGGGCGGGTGAGGATCTTTCTGGCTGCCTTTGCGTTTGGGGCAGCTCGGGGGGCCGCGGGGCCTGATGGGAATTCCCAAAAAAAAAGTGGGAAGAAATTAAATTAAATTAAATTAAATTAAATTAAAAAATTGAATTAAATTGTATTAAATTAAATTAAAAAAATTTTTTAATTGAATTAAATTAAATTAAAAAAATTAAATTAAAAAATTGAATTAAATTAAATTAAATTAAATTAAATTTTAAAATTGGATTGAATTAAATTAAATTAAATTAAATTAAATTAATATAAATTAAATTAAAATAAAATAAATTAAAAATTTGAATTGAATTTAATTAGATTAAATTAAATTTTTAAAAAATTAAATTAAATTAAATTAAATTAAATTAAATTAAATCAAAGATATAGTGTTAAATAAATAAAATAAATTAAATTAAATTAAATTAAATAAATTAAATTAAATTAAATTAAAAATATAGTGTTCAATAAATTAAATTAAATTAAATTAAATTTAAAAATTGGATTGAATTGGATTGAATTAAATTAAATTAAATTAAATTAAATTATATAAATTAAATTAAAATAAAATAAATTAAAAATTTGAATTGATTTAAATTAAATTAAATTAAATTTTTAAAAAATTAAATTAAATTAAATTAAATTAAATTAAATCAAAGATATAGTGTTAAATAAATAAAATAAATAAAATAAAATTAAATTAAATTAAATTAAATTAAATTAAAAATATAGTGTTCAATAAATTAAATTAAATTAAATTAAATTTAAAAATTGGATTGAATTGGATTGAATTAAATTAAATTAAATTAAATTAAATTAATATAAATTAAATTAAAATAAAATAAATTAAAAATTTGAATTGAATTTAATTAGATTAAATTAAATTTTTAAAAAATTAAATTAAATTAAATTAAATTAAATTAAATCAAAGATATAGTGTTAAATAAATAAAATAAATAAAACAAAATAAAATTAAATTAAATTAAATTAAATTAAATTAAAAATATAGTGTTCAATAAATTAAATTAAATTAAATTAAATTAAATTAAAAAATTGAATTAAATTGAATTAAATCGAATTAAATTGAATTAAATTAAATTAATATAAATTAAATTAAAATAAATTAAATTAAAAATTTGAATTGAATTGAATTAAATTAAATTAAATTGAATCGAATTAAATAAAATTAAATTAAATTTTTAAAAAATTAAATTAAATTGAATTGAATTAAATTAAATTAAATCAAAGATATAGTGTTAAATAAATAAAATAAATAAAATAAAATTAAATTATATTAAATTAAAAAAATTAAATAGAATAGAATAGAATTAAATTAAATTAAATTGAATAGAATTAAATTAAATTTTTAAAAAATTAAATTAAATTAAATTAAATTAAATCAAAAATATAGTGTTAAATAAATAAAATAAAATAAAATTAAATTAAATTAAATTAAAAAATTGAATTACATTGAATCGAATTAAATTAAATTTTAAAAAATTAAATTAAATTAAATCAAAGATATAGTGTTAAATAAATAAAATAAAATAAAATAAAATTAAAAAATTGAATTGAATTGAATTGAATTGAATTAAATTTTAAAAAATTAAATTAAATTACATTAAATTACATTAAATAAAAAATATAGTGTTAAATAAATTAAATTAAATTACATTAAATTAAATTAAAAACTTAAATAAATTATATATAATTCAATGAAATAAATATATTAACTAAAATTAAATTTAAAATATAGAATTAAACTAAATTAAATTTAAATTTTAAAAAAATTAAATTAAATTAAATTAAATTCAAAAAATAAATAATATATATAATTCAATGAAATAAATTAAATATAAATATAATAATTAAAATTAAATTAAAAATATGAAATTAAATTACGTTAAATTCAATTTAAAAGATTAAATAAATTGTATAAATTATTCAATTAAATAAATTAAATATATTAAGTAAAATTAAATTAAAAATATAGAATTAAGTTAAATGAACGAAATTAAATAAAATTTAAAAAGTAAATAAATTATATATAGAATTCAATTAAATAAATTAAATATATTAACTAAAATTAAATTTAAAATATAGAATTAAATTAAATAAATGAAATTAAATTTTAAAAATTATATAAATTATATATATAACTTCATTAAATACATTAAATACATTAAATAAAATTAAATTAAAAATATAGAGTTAAATTAAATAAATGAAATTAAATTAAAAATAGAATTAAATAAATTATATAAAGAATTCAATGAAATAAATTAAATATATTAACTAAAATTAAATTAAAAATATAGAATTAAATTAAATGAAATTAAATTAAAAATAGAATTAAATAAATTATATTTATAAATCAATGAAATAAATTAAATATATTAACTAAAATTAAATTTAAAATATAGAATTAAATTAAATTAAATTAAAAATCGAATTAAATAAATTATATATATAAATCAATGAAATAAATTAAATATATTAAATAAATATAATTAAATTTAAAATATCAAATTAAATTCAAGAGATTTAGTATACATAATTAAAAAATTAAATAAAATTAATTACATTAAATTAAATATATTCAATTAATTTAAATTCAAAATATATAATTAAATAAAATTAATTTAATTTAATGACTTAAATAAAATAAATAAATGAATTAAATTAATCCATCAGACAAACCAATAAACCAACCCAATTTTATTCCCCCCTCCCCGTTAAATTAAATTAAATTAAATTAAATTAAATTAAATTAAATTAATAAATAAAATTTAAGAAAAGTGAAATTAAATTCTGGTCAATTAATAACTAATATAAGTAAATAAAATGGGAGGAAAATAAAAGACAATAAAATTTATAAATCAAATAAAGAAGTAAAATGAAAAATCAAATTAAATTAATAAATGAAATAAATAAATTAATAAATAAATGAATTAATAAATTGAAAGGAAAATACGGTAAAATAAAACACAGGAATAAAAGGAAAGAGAAATAAAATTAAATTAATAACTAAAAAAATATATATAAAATGAAAGAAGCTTAAAATAAAATAAAATAAAATAAAATAAAATAAAATAAAATAAATAATAAATAAAATAAAATAAAATAAAATTAAGTAAAATGAAATAAAATTAAATAAAATATATTAAAATTAAATTAAATTAAATTATATTAAATTAAATTAAAATAAAATAAAATAAAATAAAAAATAAAAATAAAATAAAATAAAATAAAATAAAATAAAATAATGAAATAAAATAAAATAAAATTAAATTAAAAAATAAATAAAATAAAATAAAATAAAATAGAATAAAATAAATTGAAATAAAATAAAATAAAATAAAATAAATGAAATGAAATGAAATTAAATGAAATGAAATAAAATAAAATTAAATTAAATTAAAATAAAATAAAATTAAATTAAATTAAATAAATTAAATTAAATTAAATTAAATAATCAAATCAAATCAAATCAAAAAAATGAAACTAAATGAAATGAAATGAAATAAAATTAAATTAAATTAAATTAAATTATGAAATGAAATAAAATGAAATGAAATGAAATGAAATGAAATTAAATAATAAAATAAAATAAAATAAAATAAAATAAAATAAAAAAAATGAAATGAAATGAAATAAAAAGAAATAAAAAGAAATAAAAAGAAATAAAATAAAATAAAATAAAATAAAATAAAATAAAATAAAATAAAATAAAATAAAATAAAATCCCCCCAAGCCTCACTTGCGGTTCCTGGGCGCTGATCGCCGCGCGCAGACCAGGGCGGCGCCGGCGATGGCCGCCAGCAGCGCCAGGAGGGCCCCGGCCCCCGCCAGCACCAGCAGCGCCGGGGGCGTGGCACCGCCGTGGCTGCTGGTGGCACCCACCGGAGACGGCACATCCACACCCGACGGGCGGGGCCGCGCCGGGCCCACCGAGGCGTCTGCGGGGACAACACACGGACACGGAGGGGGTTTGGGGTAGATTGATGGGATTTTGGCGTGGGAGCTCGTGGTAGATTGATGGGATTTTGAAATGGGATTTTGTGGTAGATTGATGGGATTTTGAGATGGGATTTTGTGGTAGATTGATGGGATTTTGGGGTGAGAGCTCGTGGTAGATTGATGGGATTTTGGGGTGGAATTTTGTGGTAGATTGATGGGACTTTGGGGGGGGAGCTCGTGGTAGATTGATGGGATTTTGAGGTGGGATTTTATGGTAGATTGATGGGATTTTGGGATGGGATTTTGTGGTAGATTGATGGGATTTTGAG